>NC_090185.1:4542463-4597463 GCF_024679245.1 Pseudorasbora parva | reverse complement strand
CCGTTCTTCGTGGCCTACGTCGCTAACTAAACTCAGTTAGAGGCGGACACACACACACACACACACAGTGGCCTTCTCTGAACACCATGGGCCCGTTCTTCGTACAACGCTAACTCAGTTAGAGCTGGACAAACACACACAAACACACACTGCCCCTAAACCTACCCATCACAGGAAACATTCTACATATTTTCTCAAAAAAACTCATCCTGTATGATTTATAAGCATTTTGAAAAGTGGGGACATGGGTTATGTCCTCATATTTCACCCTCTCCTGTAATACCTGTCATACCCATGTCACACACATTTGTGTCCTGATATTTCACAAAAACAAGCACACACACACACACACACACACACACACACACACACACACACACACACACACACACACACCGGCTGTGGCCTAATCTGAACACTATGGGCCCGTTCTTTGTACATCACTAACTCAGTAGAGGTGGACACACACACACACACAGGAGCCTAATCTAAACACCGACCGGTTGTTTACCGACCCCGAACACGCGTCCTCACGTCACCTCCCATTTCTAGACAGAGTCTCCTGCATTTTTAACGAGTAGGAAATGTTATCATCTGTCATAGTAGTGTGTGTCCTCGAGGCAGCACGCTGACGGAGTGTTTAATATCGGGAATGCAATATTAAAAACGGCTAGGTTCGGAATTATCCATTAAGCCCGCGAGGACGTGCAAACCGCTACTGTCATGCCTGGCAAACCCACTTAACCAGTAAATTCATAAGAAAGAGCGGGAAAGAGGAACACCTGCTCAAGCGTTGGAATCTCAATCATATTTTGGGACTCGTGTAGCCTGACAAGCCAGACCCACATCAAGATGTTTGGTCTGGAAACTCACCATTGGCAGCTTAATCCGAGGGGCGGGATAAACGGTTGTCTTTCAAACTCCCTCTGCACGCGACAGGATAGCGCTACAACCAACCAGAGCAACGAGGGTGAAGCGGAGCTCGTTGATAGATTAAACATTCGCTGTATCCGGTCGGCTAAACTCCAAACACATCTTCCCTTCTTAAGAATGACTTCAGTGCCGTTCTTTGTTCTTTTCTCAGAGAAAAGCTTAACTCCAAGTCTTCCAGAGTCGCGGTCAAAGCTGATTCGAAAGACCACCGTTCGTCAGCTTCTGTGTTTACTAGAAGCACGCAAACGCATCTCAGCCATCGTCATTATGGCCCCACCCACCGACTCTATACACGATATGATTGGCCCAGCAAGAGTTTGGCGTTTACAGCTCAGAAGGATATTGATAGTTGCTAGACGACACTCACGGGCAGATTAGATTTGCTGCCGCTAGGGTGCGTCTAGATTTCTAGGCTAGGACTCGAGCAGAATGGTGGAGCGCTGGGGAACACATGAGCCTGAGCAATGAGGAGCAGAATGGTGGAGCGCTGGGGAACACACGAGCCTGAGCCATGAGGGGCAGAATGGTGGAGCGCTGGGGAACACATGAGCCTGAGCCATGAGGAGCAGAAGGGTGGAGCGCTGGGGAACACACGGGCCTGAGCCATGAGAATCAGAATGGTAGAGCGCTGGGGAACTCATGAGCCTGAGCCATGAGGAGCAGAATGGCGGAGCGCTGGGGAACTCATGAGCCTGAGCCATTAGGAGCAGAATGGCGGAGCACTGGGGAACACACAAGCCTGAGCCATGAGGAGCAGAATGGCGGAGCGCTGGGGAACACATGAGCCTGAGCCATGAGGAGCAGAATGGCGGAGCGCTGGGGAACTCATGAGCCTGAACCATGAGGAGCAGAATCTTTTCATCTTTTCTCTTGGAAGATTAATGTACTTGCACATGGTCCCTGTCAAATAAATAATAAACATAAACATAAACAGAATGGTGGAGCGCTGGGGAACACACGAGCCTGAGCCATGAGGGGCAGAATGGTGGAGCGCTGGGGAACACATGAGCCTGAGCCATGAGGAGCAGAATGGTGGAGCGCTGGGGAACACACGAGCCTGAGCCATGAGGGGCAGAATGGTGGAGCGCTGGGGAACACATGAACCTGAGCCATGAGGAGCAGAATGGTGGAGCGCTGGGGAACACACGGGCCTGAGCCATGAGAATCAGAATGGTAGAGCGCTGGGAAACACATGAGCCTGAGCCATGAGGAGCAGAATGGCGGAGCGCTGGGGAACTCATGAGCCTGAGCCATTAGGAGCAGAATGGCGGCGCACTGGGGAACACACAAGCCTGAGCCATGAGGAGCAGAATGGCGGAGCGCTGGGGAACACACGGGCCTGAGCCATGAGAATCAGAATGGTAGAGCGCTGGGGAACTCATGAGCCTGAGCCATGAGGAGCAGAATGGCGGAGCGCTGGGGAACTCATGAGCCTGAGCCATTAGGAGCAGAATGGCGGAGCACTGGGGAACACACAAGCCTGAGCCATGAGGAGCAGAATGGCGGAGCGCTGGGGAACACATGAGCCTGAGCCATGAGGAGCAGAATGGCGGAGCGCTGGGGAACTCATGAGCCTGAACCATGAGGAGCAGAATGGTGGAGCGCTGGGGAACACACGAGCCTGAGCCATGAGGGGCAGAATGGTGGAGCGCTGGGGAACACATGAGCCTGAGCCATGAGGAGCAGAATGGTGGAGCGCTGGGGAACACACGAGCCTGAGCCATGAGGGGCAGAATGGTGGAGCGCTGGGGAACACATGAACCTGAGCCATGAGGAGCAGAATGGTGGAGCGCTGGGGAACACACGGGCCTGAGCCATGAGAATCAGAATGGTAGAGCGCTGGGGAACACATGAGCCTGAGCCATGAGGAGCAGAATGGCGGAGCGCTGGGGAACTCATGAGCCTGAGCCATTAGGAGCAGAATGGCGGCGCACTGGGGAACACACAAGCCTGAGCCATGAGGAGCAGAATGGCGGAGTGCTGGGGATCTCATGAGCCTGAGCCATGAGGAGCAGAATGGCGGAGCGCTGGGGAACACATGAGCCTGAGCCATGAGGAGCAGAATGGCGGAGTGCTGGGGAACACATGAGCCTGGGCCATGAGGAGCAGAATGGCGGAGTGCTGGGGATCTCATGAGCCTGAGCCATGAGGAGCAGAATGGCGGAGCGCTGGGGAACACATGAGCCTGAGCCTTGAGGAGCAGAATGGCGGAGCGCTGGGGAACACATGAGCCTGAGCCATGAGGGGCAGAATGGGGGAGCGCTGGGGATCTCATCAGCCTGAGCCATTAGGAGCAGAATGGCGGAGCACTGGGGAACACACAAGCCTGAGCCATGAGGAGCAGAATGGCGGAGCGCTGGGGAACACATGAGCCTGAGCCATGAGGAGCAGAATGGCGGAGTGCTGGGGAACTCATGAGCCTGAGCCATGAGGAGCAGAATGGCGGAGCGCTGGGGAACACACAAGCCTGAGCCATTAGGAGCAGAATGGTAGAGCGCTGGGGAACACATGAGCCTGAGCCATGAGGAGCAGAATGGCGGAGCGCTGGGGAACTCATGAGCCTGAGCCATGAGGAGCAGAATGGCGGAGCGCTGGGGAACTCATGAGCCTGAGCCATGAGGAGCAGAATGGCGGAGCGCTGGGGAACACACAAGCCTGAGCCATGAGGAGCAGAATGGCGGAGTGCTGGGGAACACATGAGCCTGAGCCATGAGGAGCAGAATGGCGGAGTGCTGGGGATCTCATGAGCCTGAGCCATGAGGAGCAGAATGGCGGAGCGCTGGGGAACACATGAGCCTGAGCCATGAGGAGCAGAATGGCGGAGCGCTGGGGAACACATGAGCCTGAGCCTTGAGGAGCAGAATGGCGGAGCGCTGGGGAACACATGAGCCTGAGCCATGAGGGGCAGAATGGCGGAGCGCTGGGGATCTCATCAGCCTGAGCCATTAGGAGCAGAATGGCGGAGCACTGGGGAACACACAAGCCTGAGCCATGAGGAGCAGAATGGCGGAGCGCTGGGGAACACATGAGCCTGAGCCATGAGGAGCAGAATGGCGGAGTGCTGGGGAACTCATGAGCCTGAGCCATGAGGAGCAGAATGGCGGAGCGCTGGGGAACACACAAGCCTGAGCCATTAGGAGCAGAATGGTAGAGCGCTGGGGAACACATGAGCCTGAGCCATGAGGAGCAGAATGGCGGAGCGCTGGGGAACTCATGAGCCTGAGCCATGAGGAGCAGAATGGCGGAGCGCTGGGGAACACATGAGCCTGAGCCATGAGGAGCAGAATGGTGGAGCGCTGGGGAACACATGAGCCTGAGCCATGAGGAGCAGAATGGCGGAGAGCTGGGGAACACATGAGCCTGAGACATGAGGAGCAGAATGGCGGAGCGCTGGGGATCTCACGAGCCTGAGCCATGAGGAGCAGAATGGCGGAGCGCTGGAGATCTCATGAGCCTGAGCCTTGAGGAGCAGAATGGCGGAGCGCTGGGGAACACATGAGCCTGAGCCATGAGGAGCAGAATGGCGGAGCGCTGGGGAACACATGAGCCTGAGCCATGAGGAGCAGAATGGCGGAGCGCTGGGGAACACACCCTTTAAGGATACACAGTTACTTACCAACATGATCATAATTTCTGAGAGAAATAGTGAAGGTTATGCAGATACGAACAAGCTCTCCGTTTAGAACAAATTCAACCAAAGCGCCTTTGGTGACGTGGATGATTATGGTACTGTTGATCGTCTAAAGCCCGCCCTGATGATCTCATTGGTCAGTTTCTGTTGATCATCTGTCTGTCATCGGCTAAAGCCCGCCCTGATGATCTCATTGGTCAGTTTCTGTTGATCATCTGTCCGTCATCGGCTAAAGCCCGCCCTGATGATCTCATTGGTCAGTTTCTGTTGATCATCTGTCCATCATCGGCTAAAGCCCGCCCTGATGATCTCATTGGTCAGTTTCTGTTGATCATCTGTCCGTCATCGGCTAAAGCCCGCCCTGATGATCTCATTGGTCAGTTTCTGTTGATCATCTGTCTGCCATCGTCTAAAGCCTGCCCTGATGATCTCATTGGTCAGTTTCTGTTGATCATCTGTCCGTCATCGTCTAAAGCCCGCCCTGATGATCTCATTGGTCAGTTTCTGTTGATCATCTGTCCGTCATCGTCTAAAGCCCGCCCTGATGATCTCATTGGTCTGTTTCTGTTGATCATCTGTCCGTCATCGGCTAAAGCCCGCCCTGATGATCTCATTGGTCAGTTTCTGTTCAGGGATGATTACTCCTCTACGGATCGAGTCCAGACCAAACCCGAGCTCAAATGTTGTGGGCGGGGCTGAGTTCGGCTGTGGGCGGGGCTGAGTTCGGCTGCCATCCAGGCACCAAGGAACCATGGCATGCAGAGCAAATCCAGGTGCATGTGATATTTTTTTTCCTGCTGTTTTTACATGAATGCCGCTACACACTAAGCCCTACAGGAAATCAAATCCCTCTAATCTCAAGCCCTCCACCCCATCCTCTTCCACAGGCTGTATTTGTCTCTCTTATCACCTCAGAGTCAATTACCGGATCAAACAGCTCGGTTAGGTACAGCTGTCGGAGGCGGACACGAGCTTTGGATCTGATACGAGATTCCATCAGTTATTCGGCGGGTCAAACAGGAGGCCGCGCGTCTTCTGTCGGTTACATCTAATGCTCTCCTAATTACCCCTAATCAGCCGACAGAACTACCAATTCAGCAAACGCTCGGCTCACAGAAGCAGGTTTTAGCATTAATGGCTCCGGGACTGAAGGTTCTTGACCTCTCGTACCGCTTCAGAAACAGACAGATCTTCTATTTGTAGAATATTTTGATATATCTGAACATGCATTATGTCAAAAGAAAGAACAAGAAGGAATTTATTCTAGCTTCATTCGTTGTTGTTTTTTTATCAACCCTTTGAATGGGGGTAAGTTTCATTAAAAAAGCAACATTTTGAACAAAAAGCTGAGACAATCACATTTTTGACTACTTCTCCAGAAAATAGGTTAAATTATAAAGTCAGGCTTTATTAAAAAGTGCATACATACAAATGGGGATACGCAATAATACAATTATAATGTGTGCATTACTCACACAAACACACGCAAACACACGTTTGTTTTTGTGACATATAGGGACATTTCATGTAATGTTTTTTTTTTTTTTTACTGTACAAACCATATTTTCTATCCCCTTACACTGCTCCTGCCCCTAAACCTACCCATCACACACACACACACACACACACACACACACACACACACACACACACACACACACACACACACACACACACACACACACACACACACACACACACACACACACACACACACACACAAACTCTAAACCTACCCATCACAGGAAAACTCCTCCTGTGTGATTTATAAGCCTTTTGAAAAGTGGGGACATGGGTAATGTCCTCATATTTCACCCTCTCCTGTAATACCTGTGTCATACCCATGGCATTATACACATTTGTGTCCTCATATGTCACAAAAACATGCCCCCCCCCCCCCCCCACACACACACACACACACATACACTAGATTTGGGTTTAATCGCTGTTGTAGGCTATTGTGAGGGATCTTTGGGAAATGTTGTACCTTATAACCAATCCATGACCACAATTTTTTTAGAAAGTTTGGTTTAGATTAAGTTGGCTGTGGGCCCTATTGTAATAATCTGAGCACAGGTGCACTTAGGGCGTGTCCGAATCAACTTTTGCTAGTTTAACGACAGAAAAAAAAAAACAGTCTGCACGCCAGGCACATGGTCTAAAGGGTCGTCCTTCGTCTCTTAATAATCGTGGGGGTGTTTTGGGCATAAAGTGGAATAAACCATTCGCTGTAATGGAGAGACTGAACGCTTCTCCAGAGAGGATTATTTTTTTTTCTTTTTTTTTTAAATGTGTGTGTGCTGCTGTGCATCCCTGTGTGTGTAATAAGCAGAGTATACATGCGTTGCACACCACCTATAAGCATATATTACTAACACACCATTTAAATAACAAAAAAATACAGCGTTTTCAGTTTCTCAAAATAGCAACGTGCCAAAAAAAGCAAAACAAAAACTTTTTTTGTGTGTCTCTTTAAATGCAAATGAGCTGCTGCTCCCTGCCCCCCTTTTCAGATTAGGGCGGAGCCGCTCACTCTAGTTTGGATAAACAAAAACAATACCTGGAGTGTATAACTGGAGCAAAAGATGGATAAAAACCAACTGTTTGACAAACTTCATTTTCAGAACGTGTTAGTGCCGCACGTTATATTTTGTGAATGTGCTTGTTAGGACGCTACACAGTGGCTAAATTGACCATTGGCTCTGTAATAATGGGATGCGATTTCTCAGTCAGTAAAACAAACAGACAATATTGAAAGAACAACCGACGTTGAAAGATACAGTTTACATTATTCACTTAGACGTGCATAAACAGACCGAGAACAATATGTCACGAAAAGCTATTCAATTACCATATAGCATGTTAGTTAGCCAGAAAAAATAACTCTAGAGAGGAGCATTTTGATAAAAATATGCACTGTATTACATATTTCTTGTATTTAGACTTTCACTTCATTTAAAAAAAAAAAAACTATTACAAAAAACTATGAATTGTTTGAGAACGAGTTCTATAATGCCCCTTTAATAAGATGTAATATCAGTCTCAGATGTCCTCAGAATGTGTCTGTGAAGTTTCAGCTCAAAATACATCACAGATTATTTATTACACAGCAAAAAATGCTCTTCTTGTTTAGTATTTTCGCCTTGTTTCCAATCTAAATATCTAACAAATCTTAAATCAAGATGCATTTACTAGATCAGTAAAACGACATGAGATATTTTTTCTTGTTTTGTTGAAAATCAAATCTAAATGAAGAGAGTTTTTGCTTAAAACAGGCAAAATGATCTGCCAATGGGGTGAGGAAAATAATCTTGTTTCTGATTGAAATCTTGTTTCTTGTTTCCGTCCCAAACAGAATACTAAATTAGAAGAGCATTTTTTGCAGTGTATGAGATGTTTTGAAAGCCAATATTTGGGTGGCAGCAAAAACACGCTGTATTTGTGTGTGTCTCTTTAAATGCAAATGAGCTGCTGCTCCCCGCCCCCTTTTCAGAATAGGGCGGAGCCTTTACAGCTCTCGCTAGTTTGGATAAACAACAACAACAATTGGGGTGTGGAGAACCTCACACAGTGAGTTTAATTCGCAGAGATGGATAAATACTGTTTGACCAACTTCACTTTCAGAACATGCAAGTAGCGCACGTTATATTTTGTGAATGTGCTGGTTAGGACGCTACACAGTGGCTAAAGTTAGCATCGTCACTGTTTTCACAGAGATCGGAGCTATCTATGTCATTAGTTTTATTTTTAAGAAGTAATAAAAGTGCACTTCTGACTTATACAGACGGTGAGCATTTTCAAGATGTAGCCACTTTAGCACATTCAGAAAGACAATTTGCAAACACACACACATTATAAAGTGCGGTGTTCTGCATATGAAGTAAGATCACGAAGAGTTGGATTTGATCCATCTTTTAAAAAGCAACTTTTGTGCAAATCCTGCGTTTACTTTGCCCTCGTTTGCAGTCCAGAGTTCAATGATTCACACATTTAGCTCCTTTCTTGGGCCCTTTTCCCTTCACAAATGAAATGAATCTACTTCATCCTCAGTGGCTCAGATTCCAGGAGATTATTATTACAGCCAAAAACAGAACAGTAATGTTTAAACAGATGAGACATTTTATGACTAGCTGCTCTAGCGAGGGTATAAACATGGCAGACTGTGTAACAGAAATAACAGTGTTTGGACGACTACACTAAACAAGCCCAAAATGGCCCCGCCCCCTTTGTTGTGTGTTCCCGGGGGTGGGGTTTATGTAAATTTTAGGGTTTGTGATGTCACTAACCCATGAAGAAACTTATGTAGTCCCTACCAGCTGTTTATTGTAGTCCTTAATGCTACACTGTGTAACTTTTTTAGTTTATTCTTAGCTAAAATCACTTAGTTCTTTCAATAATATATGTGCTCATTAATGTATATTTACTTCTTTCAAGTAATAAAGTATTCTGGTAAGTTTATAATATGCCATTGAAAATACATACGGGTGAGGGGTTCGAATGCCGGTCGCCATGTTGCTCCTCCATCTTGAAAGTACAGTAGCCAAAGAGGGACATACCCGTAAATTCAAGCTTCGCCTTTCGCGTTTTAACACTCGATGGCACCGTGTCGAATGAGAAGAGTGGGATTGCCGTGTTAATCTTGGACAAAATCAGCCACCGTAGGAGATAAAACGAAATCAGAATTAAGAGGAACAAAAGCTGAGATGGGGGAAAATATCACACAGTGGAGCTTTAAAATTGATTTATAAAAGAAAATATCTCCCTTTGCTTTGAACTTTGAGCGTTGTAACTTTGCAGATGTTGTTTATGCTCAAACAGCAACACTACACACTCGCTAAAGTTAAACAAGTCAAATCATAATCATCCACCCCTTTTAATAATAATACCAGTTTAAAGATTTGCCTGTGTGTTTCTAGCATTAGTTGAGAGAGAATTGTGTCCTTTGGGAAAAGTTAACAAGATCAAAATTGAATCCCCTAATCCATAATTCTCGCTCAAAGCTAAACTCAAAAGTTGGCAGCCCTGTTAGTTATGCCTGTATCTCAATATAAATGTAATTTACTGTACTAACAAAACTGAAATTTAGGGTCTTTCAGCATCCTTTCTGTTTACAGATTTAGAGGCTTCCTATTGGACCAAACCAAATAGTGTCGCCCTGGCAACCATCACACCACCCTTTCGTCATGACAGCGAGTTCAGAAAATCTTCAAAATATAGTTTGCATCTGTGATGTTTAATTTAGCCGCAACATGTTCATTCGGGAAACGCAGTTGAGGAGATTCTGATTTCACACTTCCATCTTGTTGTTATTCCCCTTTGTTCATTGATGTTTTCTGAGGGATGAGTCCGACTGATCAGGACCATCACACAAGTTGAGACAGCGTGTGTGTGTGTGTTTGTGCACGTGATTACGCATGTAGGTGTTGATGTCGAGATGTCGAGTGAAAGATCAGAACAGCAAGCATCTGTGTTCGATATCTGGACTACTGTGTGTATTTTTAGAACACGTTTCCTTTGAAGGGACGAGATTGAAGCGCAGTCCGCTGTCTGATCTCCCTCATTCTCTCTCTTTCTCCCTCTTTCTCCACATCCTAACATGAAAGACGCTTGAAACATTTATGCGTTTCAGCTGCTTCAGTCGTACGGCCTTGTGTTTTTAATGCAGAATATCTAGAACATAAAGAAATCGACTATCCACATTATTTACATGAATACAAACATATTTCTGCAGTTGCAGCTCGTCCTTATTCAGGCAACACGAACAGAATGAATGTGTATCAGTCGATTATCCCATTGAACTGAACAAGCACCACTGAGATACTAAACTGCCTTTAAAAAACCCGTTTATTTGGGTGTTTTTTCATATTTATTTCATTTAGTTTATTATAGTTATATAAACCTGGAGTTATTAGCTGTTTAGAAATGAGGCATCAACTGAAATCAAAACTGGCACTATTTACTTTGTTAGCACACATAACAGTGAACAGTTAACCCGTTAAGTTAATAAACAGAAAAGTATAGTTAGTCATGGTAATCTTTAATCAAAATCAGAAAATTTGCTTCGGCTCTGGAAAGGTGTTCCCTTCCTGATGACGTTTGACGGCTTTGGGTAAAATATACTTAAAGGGATAGTTCACCCCAAAATTACAATTAGCTCATGATTTACTCGCACTCAACTCATCCTAGATGTGTGAGATATTCTTCTTTCAGACGAATAAAATCATGTTATTATAAAGGTGTCATGAACTGGCTTTTTATTTTTTTATACTGTTGTCTGAGGTCAACTAATGACGTTGTCAATGTGGTTTTTACGTTCAGAAACATCATAACTAATAAGTAATTGGCTATTTTCTACTCTGGTTTTGAGGCTCTCTCCTGAGGTTTTGATGGGCGTGTCACTGGACACTTGGAAGTAAACGCCCACAGCTAGGATTGGATAATATTTGCATATTTAATGAGCTCAAGCTCCTGTCAGTTCACAGGAGGAGAGATTGAGGGAGAAGCGGCAACCAGAATGATTCTCTCGATCACAGGGCTCGTAAACGTCTTTATTAAACAAACACAATGATTTATTTCTCATCCACCCGCGATTGATTGGACTGTTGTGTTTATTTTATTTTTATACCATCACAGAGAGGCATGAAATCCCTCTCCAGAACTTTTTCATTCATTGTTCCAGGTTGGTGGAACGATCTTCCGTCCTCCATACGCATGACAGAATCACTCGCTTCATTCAAAAGACAGGTAAAAACTCATCTCTTCCATGAGCACTTAACTCTTTCCCCAGAAATTTTCGTTATCTGTGAGAAAACGCTTCCAGGCCAATAACGGAATTTTCCGGGTTTCCGTGTTTTCACTGTCGGGGGCTAGGGGGCGCTATTGCACATCTTCTGAATGAGTCCTGAATCTCCTGATCAAAACACACGCGAGTAAGACGCAGTGAAACGAGCAATCGCTTGTAATCATATGCATATGAAAAATAACCTGATCATCATCAATAAACAGCATATAAATCAAAACTATCTAATGTTACTGAATGAAATGTGGACCCAGGATGCGCTACAGGACTGTGTAAGCATTAGGGGTCTAGATGGACTCGATCTCCTCCATCTGTGTTTGATCATCGCTCTGAATCTGATCTGGAGTCAGTCTTTCACAAAAATTTGATTTTCTCAGCTTTTTGTTCAAAATGTTGCTTTTTTAGGAAACCTATCCATATTCAAGTGTTGATAAAAAAGGAATGCATGAAGCTAGAATAAAAAGGGTTTTTTGTTTAAAAGAAGAGGGTCAGCTCTTTATTTTGATATATTGCATGCTCAGATATTCATTAAAGAAAATACTCTATGGACTATTAAATTTTGGTGAAAATTGTCAAAAACCCTGGCGGTGGCTGGCAACTTTTTTTTAAAATGCTGGCGGGGAAAGAGTTAATCTTATCATTAAAAAAAATAATTTAAAAAACCCTCAAAACTCTTCCTCCACTACTTTTCTTTTCTTCTTCCCTTTTGTCTGGTTTTTGCTACTCTGAGTAGTATACAAATCTTGGTATTTAGGGCACATTTTGCATTTCTTTGCCTCTTCTTGACAGATCGCTTCCTGTACTCCTGAGTTGTAAGTCGGTTTGGATAAAAGCATCTGCTAAATGCATAAATGTAAATGTATTACACATAGCCCGCAAGATCGGACGATATAAACGCGAACCGTGCGCACACTGGATTAGATGAGTCGGTGGGCGGGGCTGCTGGATTTGACGAGTCGGTGGGTGGGGCTACTGGATTAGACGAGTCAGTGGGTGGGGCTACTGGATTAGACGAGTCAGTGGGCGGGGCTACTGGATTAGTCGAGTCGGTGGGCGGGGCTACTGCATTAGTTGAGTCGGTGGGTGGGGCTACTGGATTAGACGAGTCGGTGGGTGGGGCTACTGGATTAGACGAGTCGGTGGGTGGGGCTACTGGATTAGACGAGTTGGTGGGTGGGGCTACTGGATTAGACGAGTCAGTGGGCGGGGCTACTGGATTAGTCGAGTCGGTGGGCGGGGCTACTGGATTAGTCGAGTCGGTGGGTGGGGCTACTGGATTAGACGAGTCGGTGGGTGGGGATACTGGATTAGACGAGTCGGTGGGTGTGTGGGGCTACTGGATTAGACGAGCCGGTGGGCGGGGCTACTGGATTAGTCGAGTCGGTGGGCGGGGCTACTGGATTAGACGAGTCCGTGGGCGGGGCTACTGGATTAGACGAGTCGGTGGGCGGTGTGCGGGGCTACTGGATTAGATGAGTCGGTGGGTGGGGCTACTGGATTAGATGAGTCGGTGGGCGGGGCTACTGGATTAGATGAGTCGGTGGGTGGGGCTACTGGATTAGATGAGTCGGTGGGCGGTGTGCGGGGCTACTGGATTAGATGAGTCGGTGGGTGGGGCTACTGGATTAGACGAGTCTGTGTGCGGGGCTACTGGATTTGACGAGTCTGTGAGCTGTAGACGCGTTTCGTCGCGCAGTGACGTCATGATTCATGTCTCACTGCTCTAGAGTCCAGTGGCACTAGGCAGTGAGGTATGAAACAATGTAAAATTCATTATACTTGTCTTCTGTTCATGTGTATTTCATTTAATGTACTTTGTCATTGATTAAAAACAATAGATTCCAGGGTTTCCATGCCTTTCAATTAATACATTTTGCATGACATTCCCGCGGTTCCCAAGATTTCACACTGAAAAAGATCAGCTTCTATAGGCAATCAAATATTTCAAAACCAAGGAATACAATGTTTCATACCTCACTCCCTAGTATCACTCTAGTAAATGAGGCCGTGATGTATCTCATTTTAATATTCATCACATATTTAAACGCATGGATGGGACCGGAGAGATTTGTCATAAAACCAGACACTCACTCCAGAGTAAAATGTTTTTTCTCTCTTTTTAACATTCTCATTCTTCATTATCCTCCACCTGTGTGTGGCTTTTGATTGAGGTGATGAGCCTGAACGGAGGAATGTTCTATTGCGCTCGTTTTCCATTCATTCCTACACTTTTCATCGCATTCAGCTCCACTGTTATTGAAGCTACAATAATTCTATTACGGAGACAAAAGCCAGAGCTCCATCAGGAAGACAGTGAAGTGGATTGTGTGGAGATTTGAATGATAAAAGAGAGGATGTCACCTTCTATTATAGCGTTATATTGTGTGACTAACACTATTTATATCTAGATTAACCACATAGTACGGAAACATAAGTATAGAAGGTGTAAAAAAGAGGATGTTAATGGGTGAAGGAACAGTGGAGAACCGGCCACAGGGTCATGGGTGGCCAAGGCTCATTGATGCACGTGGGGAGTGAAGGCTGGCCCGTGTGGTCCCATAAAGCTTGATTTGCGGGTAAAATGCTCTGAAATGATCCATATGCCACATAATCATCCTCTCTCTTCATCTGCGATCTGATCGAATGTGTTTTTACAGATTGCAAAATCTACACAGCAGTGCTGTGAGTAATATAAGCTGGGATTAACTGATGATATTTGCACAAGTGCTCGTTTTCCTTGAAGCTTCATTTGCGTGTACGTCTGTTCCTAGGTTTATATGGCATGTTGATATGATAAAGGTCAGACCTCGATGGCTCGGTGAAAATGGGATAATTTCAATGACTACACTTTCAATATCAAAGTGTTCCTATCTAAATACCCTGTATAATAATATGTATAGGGCTTCTAGGATGGTATGGGTGGAGACCAGGTGGTTTTGGGTGGTGTCTAGAGTGCTCTGGGAAGTAACTGATATTCCTAGGGTATTTATGGTGTTCTGGTTGTTGTTAGGGTATTCTGGGTCATTTATAGGCTGTTCTCAGTGGTTACTACAGTATGTGGTTGCTTGGGTGTTCTGGGTCGTTTCTGCGCTGTTCTGGGTGATTACTGCAGTATGTGGTTGCTAGGGTGTTCTGGGTCGTTTCTGCGCTGTTCTGGGTGATTACTGCAGTATGTGGTTGCTAGGGTGTTCCGGGTCGTTTCTGCGCTGTTCTGGGTGATTACTACAGTATGTGGTTGCTTGGGTGTTCTGGGTCGTTTCTGCGCTGTTCTGGGTGATTACTGCAGTATGTGGTTGCTAGGGTGTTCTGGGTCGTTTCTGCGCTGTTCTGGGTGATTACTGCAGTATGTGGTTGCTAGGGTGTTCCGGGTCGTTTCTGCGCTGTTCTGGGTGATTACTACAGTATGTGGTTGCTTGGGTGTTCTGGGTCGTTTCTGCGCTGTTCTGGGTGATTACTGCAGTATGTGGTTGCTAGGGTGTTCTGGGTCGTTTCTGCGCTGTTCTGGGTGATTACTACAGTATGTGGTTGCTAGGGTGTTCTGGGTCGTTTCTGCGCTGTTCTGGGTGATTACTACAGCATGTGGTTGCTAGGGTGTTCCGGGTCGTTTCTGCACTGTTCTGGGTGATTACTGCAGCATGTGGTTGCTAGGGTGTTCTGGGTCGTTTCTGCACTGTTCTGGGTGATTACTACAGTATGTGGTTGCTAGGGTGTTCTGGGTCGTTTCTGCGCTGTTCTGGCTGATTACTATAGTATCTGGTTGCTAGGGTGTTCTGGGTGATTACTACAGTATGTGGTTGTTTGGGTGTTCCGGGTCGTTTCTAATCTGTTCTGGGTGATTACTACAGTATGTGGTTGTTAGGGTGTTCTGGGTCATTTCTACGCTGCTCTGGGTGATTACTACAGTATGTGGTTGCTAGGGTGTTCTGGGTCGTTTCTACGCTATTGTGGGTGATTACTACAGTATGTGGTTGCTAGGGTGTTCTGGGTCATTTCTGCGCTGTTCTGGGTTATTATTACAGTATGTGGTTGCTTGGGTGTTCCGGGTTATTTCTACGCTGTTCTGGGTGATTACTGCAGTATGTCATTGTTAGGGTGTTCCGGGGTCGTTTCTACGGTGTTCTGGGTGATTACTACAGTATGTGGTTGCAAGGGTGTTCTGGGTCTTTTCTGCGCTGTTCTGGGTGATTACTACAGCATGTGGTTGCTAGGGTGTTACGGGTCGTTTCTGCTCTATTCTGGGTGATTTCTACAGCATGTGGTTGCTAGGGTGTTCCGGGTCATTTCTGCGCTGTTCTGGGTGATTACTACAGTATGTGGTTGCTAGGGTGTTCTGGGTCGTTTCTGCGCTGTTCTGGCTGATTACTATAGTATCTGGTTGCTAGGGTGTTCTGGGTCATTTCTACGCTGTTCTGGGTGATTAGTACAGAATGTGGTTGTTATGGGTCGTTTCTACGCTGTTCTGGGTGATTACTACAGTATGTGGTTGCTAGGGTGTTCTGGGTCATTTCTACGCTGCTCTGGGTGATTACTACTGTATGTGGTTGCTAGGGTGTTCTGGGTCGTTTCTACGCTGTTCTGGGTGATTACTACAGTATGTGGTTGCTAGGGTGTTCTTGGTTGTTTCTACGCTGTTCTGGGTGATTACTCCAGTATGTGGTTGCTGGGGTGTTCTGGGTCGTTTCTACGCTGTTCTCTGTGATTAATACCGCATGTGGTTGCTAGGGTGTTCCGGGTCGTTTCTACGCTTTTCTGGGTGATTACTACAGTATGTTGTTGCTAGGGTGTTCTGGGTCGTTTCCAAGCTGTTCTCTGTGATTACTACCGTATGTAGTTGCTAGGGTGTTCCGGGTCGTTTCTGCGCTGTTCTGGGTGATTACTGCAGTATGTGGTTGCTAGGGTGTTCCGGGTCGTTTCTACGCTGTTCTAGGTGATTACTACAGTATGCGGTTGCTAGGGTGTTCCGGGTCGTTTCTACGGTGTTCTGGGTGATTACTACAGTATGTGGTTGCTAGGGTGTTCTGGGTCGTTTCTACGCTGTTCTGGGTGATTACTAGGGTGTTTTGAGTGGTTACTAGATGGTATTAATGGTCAAAAGCATCAACTTCAAGATATTCTGGTATCAAAATATGGATCAGGTTCCTCTTTTAGTGCAAGCCCCCCACCCCACCCCACCCTTTTATCTCACCTGCTATGTAAAATATTTAAAACCTAATGCTTAAAAAGGTAGAAACACAATTTAATAGTGACGTGGATGATCTCTCTGCAGCACAAAATTATCAAATGCAAAATGTGGAACTTGGTATGAGCAATAGTATTAGCGATGCATAGCAAACAATGCTAATAATAAACATCAGGCAGCTTAATTCAAACTAATCATGCAGTTTTCTTTTGGTATCAGCCCTTTAATTTAAAGTGATTGTTTTTCTGTCTTGTTTTGTCCTCATATGTTTATTATTTTTGAGTAAAATTCTCAGTTGTTAGCGCCTGACAACCTCACAAAGTGCCAAATAATCACTCCTGACTTTTCAATGCCGCTCACTGTCGGTCTTTATTAGCGACTCCCTCAGCTGAAACTACCCAAATTATACATAATGAAATCCAATTAACATTTGGAGTCAGCAATTAAGTTGCCTTCCAGAGGCCTGATGTGAAAAGGAAGCTCATGCGGCTGGACGCTTAGCATTAGCGCTAGCGTTGTGTCTGCAAGCCCACGTCCAAATGTTTACATCCAATTAGCGGCTCCGTTCGTCCTCTCAGTCACATCTAAATGCCATGTTTGCTGAGAATGTGAAGTAAATCCAAACTCAAGACAGGTAACAGCTATCTGACACTTTTCAACTGGTGGAAACCAGTTTTATCCTTCCTTTTAAAGGAACAATTAGCTCATAAATTATAGTTTTGTCTTTATCTAATCACCTTGTGTTGTTCCAAACCCATCTGTTGTTTTCAGATCTTTCTTGTCTGTGAAGTTCTGAAAAGGATAATAAATATCATGGACTTTATATATTTTAATAATAATTGATTGTATAATATTTATTAAAATCAATTTGATAAAATATTACAATCTAAAAAATTCAAACTAGTTTGCTGTTATTCTAATATAATGATTTATTTATTTATTCCACAATGATTTTATTTTATATTTTAATGTTTTTATACTAAATGACTTTACAATGGAATAAATTTAATGACAAAAACATTTTTTAAAGAAAACAAAATGTAATTTATTCCAAATACTATGATGTTACTTGGAATTTATTTTATATATGTTTATTCCAATTATAAAATATAAAATCAAAACGCATTTTAATTTGGACATTTGGTGTTTGTGCCATTTAAAACAGATTCAGAGCTTAAAACTTATTCTAAACTTTTATTTAATCAAGCTCCAAAAACAGCTCTATTTGATGACATCACAGAGGCAAATAAATTTGCATATGCCTGCCTACAGATTAATAGTTATACATCGTAACACAATAGGCCCCGCCCACTGGCACCACAGGCCCCGCCCACTGCGGTTCAGTGGCTTAACGGTGGACATTTTCTGACACTGGATGTGCGGGTTGCGTCAAAGCAAATAAAAGCCATTAAAATGAGTGATGCTGTCTACACCTATACAGTAAACAGATTTCTGACATCTGCCGACAAAAGGACAAATGGCAGAGGGAAAGAATGGTCACTTTTTTTTATTTGCATCTCAGACGGCAGAAGGATCCCAGTCAGAAACAAGCGGATGGCTTATTTTAATGGCGTCCCAGATCGCATCTGACTATTTTATGTTTGTTCGGAGCATTCTGTTTTGTAAACGAAGCACAGTGTTGGCCGTTTACTGACACGCCTTAAAAAAATGAACAATTCAGACTAAGTTACTTTATTAACATTATAAAATATGTTGGTCATTCCACGTCATGACCCCTTTAACCTTCTTTAAGTTGAGGCGTGAACCCCTTACATCATCTTTTAAAAGCGACCCGTATCCGATATTGGCATTTACACTACACTGGCGAAACGGCCCAAGACGTTCTCAACCGGGAAAGGAAGTAAAATGGTGCGATATGCAATGGACGCAGACAAAATGATTATTCAATGTTTTGCTTTCCGCACTTTTCCACACACTTTTCCACACATAAAGGTCAGCAAAACATTTTTCTCGTAAGGCGGAGAAAAAGAGGCGAGCCCTTGACAGGGTTGCCAGGTTTTCACAACAAAACCAGCCAAATTGCAACTTAAACCTGTGTTAAAGTAGCCCAATCCCGCAGGAAAACCACAGACTTGGCAACACCGGCTCTCGATCGCAGTCCGCATCCACCTGAGTTGACGTCATTCGCCTCCGTCCTTTTTTTCAATGACGTACGACTCGCATTTACTGGGGAATATCCGCCTACATGGCAGACGCAAATGCACGATTCAAATCGGATTTAGTCCCACATGAGTGAGGCCTGAATCCGATCTGAGGATATCGGCATCTACGCGTTTTTTTTCCGGCTTTACACGTTCCGGTCATATCCGATCTGCGCCACATGAGAGGAAAAATCGGAACTGGCTCACTTTAACCATGTAGTGTAAATGCGGCCTATTTCAAGTTTACATTAACCTCCCGAATAGCCATTCTGATATAGCTGCAGCCCTGATTCATTATATTGCGTATTGGTGGCGGATAGCATTTGAAGTGACCGTTGGTTTGTCGGAGAAGGACGAGCCCTTCCCTTCATGGCTTTTAAAGTGCATTAGACCTTCATTCCCTGATCTTGCTCTTTTTTTCCTCCATCTAAAACATGAAGCATGCGCGGGTTAAAAGGCTCCTGCCCCTCTATCAGCCCCTCTCCGGCTCTTTGTTGAGTGGCTCGGCGGGGAAAAAAGGGGTTTGATGTACTGACTCAAGAGTCTTGAAATCAGCGCGGCCCATCTGATCTCCAGAGCCCCGGCCGGCGAATCCGCAGACCAATCAGGAATTAGTATCAGCGCGGACACGACAGCATCCGACCTTCTGTCTCGAAACGCTGGGTTTGTGTTGATAAATAAAGTGAGGGAGAGAGGACGGCGGTGCCAGGAATGAGAAAACAATCTTTTCTTCTTATTTGATGGAGGTCTGATCTGGCAAGTGTCCCAGGCTCCTGACTCCAGCAGGTATATCGACTCCATCTGCCTCATTCCTGTCTGATGCTATCTGCTCAAAGGGAACTGGTTTACTTAGAGAATACATCAGGACAGCAGAGATGCTGAAGATACGAGGCTGTGAGGGCCGGCGCGGGGCTTATCAGGGCTCTGCGGCTCAGGGGCGGGGCTTATCAGGGCTCTGCGGCTCAGGGGGCGGGGCTTATCAGGGCTCTGTGGCTCAGGGGCGGGGCTTACCAGGGCTCTGCGGCTCAGGGGCGGGGCTTATCAGGGCTCTGCGGCTCAGGGGCGGGGCTTATCAGGGCTCAGGGGCGGGGCTTATCGGGGCTCTGCGGATCAGGGGGCGGGGCTTATCAAGGCTCTGCGGCTCATGGGCGGGGCTTATCGGGGCTCTGCGGATCAGGGGGCGGGGCTTATCAAGGCTCTGCGGCTCAGGGGGCGGGGCTAATCAGGGCTCTGCGGCTCATGGGGCGGGGCTTATCAGGGCTCTGCGGCTCAGGGGTGGGGCTTATCAGGGTTCTGGGACTCAGGGGCGGGGCTTATCAGGGCTCTGCGGCTCAAGAGGCGGGGCTTATCAGGGCTCTGTGGCTCAAGAGGCGGGGCTTATCAGGGCTCTGTGGCTCAGGGGCGGGGCTTACCAGGGCTCTGCGACTCATCCATTGTTTTGTCTAAAAACTCACTTCTAAGATATTTTAATCAATTTTTTTATTTTTAGGTTTGATTATTTTTGGTTTGATTTATTATTATTTGAATGCGTTTTTATTTATTTATTTATTTATTTATTTATTTATTTATTTATTTAATTAATTAATTGAGATTATTACTACTATGATTACTATTAAACTCAAATTACCTTAACTAAAATTGTATTATTATTATATTTTGAGATTTTTTATTCTTTTATTTTATTTTATTTTTATTTATTTTTTACATTTTTATTATGTATCCAGTGTTTTGTCTACAAACTCACTTCTAAGATATTTTATTTTTATTATTATTGTCCTGATGTCATATTAAACTCATAATATAACTAAACATTATTCATATTACTTTTTATTTTATATTTAAATAATTTATATTAATATTTTTGTTTTGTTTTATTCAACTAGTATTTTATTAGTTTTTATATTAAGAAAATAATTATTAAACTCACCTGAGCTAAAATATGTGTATACTTTTTACTATTTTGTTACTTTAGTTTGAGATTAATGTTATTACTATTGTTGTTATTATTATTATTTTCCTTCTGATGTCATATTACACTCATAATTTAACACTGAGATACTAAACAATATAAATCACCAGCTATTTGTATTTTACTTTCCCATTGATGTCAGAAGAAAAGATTATTTAGCTCAGAGAAAATTAATTTCACAAAGTTATGCATAATACACATTATTTTATTATAACACACACACTGGTTTTTGGCGAGACTGATTTAAATGACATTAAAACTTAGTTGGAGTGTTCAAGAAGCAAAAATTATGGGCAAAGATAATTAGATTCTTCTCTAATGCATAAAGAAAATAACTAAACGGCAGATTAGAAGGCTTTAACTCAACAGATCTGATCAAAAGCTACAATCGCCTGTAAGACCCGAAAACAAAATCTCTCTGAAAATCATAATACAGCCGCAGACTTTTTCATCCTCAGTTTTTCACGATTTCAGAGGCGCTGTTATTAGGATTACATTTCTCGTGTTAAATCCGTGCGGCCTCTTTCTCTTCAGACTCCAGAGCGTTTGTCATTAGGCCTCATTGATATTCAACGAGCACACTTATCTCAGATGAGCGCGGATGATGACGGATCTATCAGAAAGCCATAACGAATGATAAATCATGCTGTTGTCCTTAGTTTCTGGATGTTGCGCGGTTTAATTAGTCTACTTTGGGAGCTGGAGAAAATGAATAAAGATGAAAACGGTGAAGTTACGATGAAGCTCGGGGGCCGGAGACGCCGCTGACATTTTTAGCGGAGTAATTATTATAATTAATGCTAGATGATGACCTGTGCGCATGGGCTTTGAGGCATGGGAGATGGAAGTGAAGTTTTTCGAGGTGTAGTAAAGTCTCCTAGCCTGACGTGGTCATATTCAACTCTAGTCAGAATATGAGTCTGATGCTCCATTGGGCTGTGATTATGAGGCGTGTTTCAACCGGACCAGGAAAGACCTCGATTGGACAGACCGACAACCAATCAGAGCAACGAAGCGACGCATAATGTTGCTTGTCAAATGTCAACAGAACTGTGTTGACCTCAATTATGTGATATATAGACCCATGAGTGTGAATTTTAGCAGCAACCTTGCCAAAATAACACACATTTTACCCCCAAACGCCATTTTTCCCGAAGACCCCCCCCCCCCGTATCTAAAGCCCGCCCTGATGATCTCATTGGTCAGTTTCTGTTGATCATCTGTCCCTCATCGTCTACAGCCCGCCCTGATGATCTCATTGGTCAGTTTCTGTTGATCATCTGTCCATCATCGTCTAAAGCCCGCCTTGATGATCTCATTGGTCAGTTTCTGTTGATCATCTGTCCCTCATCGTCTACAGCCCGCCCTGATGATCTCATTGGTCAGTTTCTGTTGATCATCTGTCCCTCATCGTCTACAGCCCGCCCTGATGATCTCATTGGTCAGTTTCTGTTGATCATCTGTCCATCATCGTCTAAAGCCCGCCCTGATGATCTCATTGGTCAGTTTCTGTTGATCATCTGTCCTTCATCGGCTAAAGCCCGCCCTGATGATCTCATTGGTCAGTTTCTGTTGATCATCTGTCCGTCATCGGCTAAAGCCCGCCCTGATGATCTCATTGGTCAGTTTCTGTTGATCATCTGTCCGTCATCGGTTAAAGCCCGCCCTGATGATCTCATTGGTCAGTTTCTGTTGATCATCTGTCCGTCATCGTCTAAAGCCCGCCCTGATGATCTCATTGGTCAGTTTCTGTTGATCATCTGTCCGTCATCGGCTAAAGCCCGCCCTGATGATCTCATTTGTCAGTTTCTGTTGATCTTCTGTCCGTCATCGTCTAAAACCCGCCCTGATGATCTCATTGGTCAGTTTCTGTTGATCATCTGTCCGTCAATAGCTAAAGCCCGCCCTGATGATCTCATTGGTCAGTTTCTGTTGATCATCTGTCCGTCAATGGCTAAAACCCGCCCTGATGATCTCATTGGTCAGTTTCTGTTGATCATCTGTCCGTCATCGTCTAAAGCCCACCCTGATGATCTCATTGGTCAGTTTCTGTTGATCATCTGTCCATCATCGTCTAAAGCCCGCCCTGATGATCTCATTAGTCAGTTTCTGTTCAGGCATAATTAATCCTCTATGGATCGAGCCCAGACCAAACCCGAGCTCAAATGTTGTGGCGGGGCTGAGTTCGGCCGCCATCCAGACTAAAAGTCACCAGACTGAATAAAGTCATTTCAGTGGGTTTTTATTTGAGCTCCTGATGGGGTAGAGCAGCATGAACATGCTTCAAAGCGTCTCTTTTCGCGTTTTCTGCTCGGAACGCCGTGACGGTGACAGGATTTTAATTTCAAGTGAGTGATTCATGGGAAAACTGACTTCTAAGTCTTTAATATTGCAGATAAGTCTCATAACATGGCTTTTTTGAGGTGCCGCACGTAGCCGAGAAACATTTGCCACGGCCGCCTAACGAAGACGGATGTCTCTCGTTCAGAGGAGCTGATGGAGAGCCCGTCAAATTAAGTGAGATCACGGAGGTCTGTTGGCGGCACAGCAGGGGAGCGTATTTTTTAATAAAAGGAAGAGTGTGTGTTCTTCGGGTGTGTGTTTCCCAGTCTGACAGGCACATGCGCCACGCTGCGCCTGCACGTCTGTTGCGTGGGCTTGTTTCTGAATGAGAAGTCTGTCCATCTCATCCGCTCTTTGTCATTACGAGTCCTGGGTTTATTTCCTTGAGGTATTTCTTTTGAAGGCCTGGAAATTAAATAACAGGGCAATCCTTTGATTTGCGTAGCATCTGGGTCACGACTCTCCGGAAAGGGGTTGGCCAAAGGTGGCACGAAAATAAGCAAAGGAGATTCGCAACCTGATTCATCCAGTAATGAACGAGTGAAGTCTTTACGAGTGAGTCATTGAATCATTCAACCAAGAGATTCATTCAAAAACAATGATTCATCCAGTAATGAAACAAGTGAAATATTTATGAGTGAGTCATTAAATCATTTACTCAAGAGATTTATTCAAAAACACTGATTCATCCAGTAATGAAACAAATGAAGTCTTTACGAGTGAGTCATTGAATCAGTCATTGAATCATTCATTCAAGAGATTTGTTCAAAAATAGATTCATCCAGTAATGAAACAAGTGAAGTGTTTATGAGCGAGTCAATCAATCATATATTCAAGAAATTTCTTTAAAAACACTGATTCATCCAGTAATGAAGCGAGTGAAGTCTTTGAGTGAGTCGTTGATTCATTAATTCAAGAGATTTTGTTCAAAAACACTGATTCATCCAGTAATGAAACGAGTAATGTATTTATGTAATGTATTTAGTCATTGAATCATTCATTGAAGACATTAATTAAAAACACTGATTCAGCCAGTAATGAAACGAGTGAATTCTTTGAGTGAGTCATTGAATCATATATTTACAAGATTCGTTTAAAAACACTGATTCATACAGTAATGAAACGAGTGAAGTATTTGAGTGAGTCATTGAATCATTCATTAGAGAGATTTGTTCAAAAACACTGAATCATCCAGTAATGAAACAAGTGAAGTATTTATGAGCGAGTCATTGAATCATATATTCATGAGATTTGTTTAAAAACACTGATTCATGCAGTAATGAAACGAGTGAAGTATTTGAGTGAGTCATTGAATCATTCATTCAAGAGATTTGTTCAAAAACACTGAATCATCCAGTAATGAAACAAGTGAAGTATTTATGAGCGAGTCATTGAATCATATATTCATGAGATTTGTTTAAAAACACTGATTCATCCAGTAATGAAACCAGTGTAGTATTTGAGTGAGTCATTGAATCATTCATTCAAGAGATTTGTTCAAAAACACTGAATCATCCAGTAATGAAACAAGTGAAGTATTTAAGAGTCATTTACTGTATTTCCTCACAGAATTAGCAACGTCAGAAAGTCCAAATTGGACGTGCATCAATCCAGTGACACATGGAAAGAGGTTTTGGGGCTAGCGCGCTAGTTTTGCACCGTTAGAGTGTTTGTTTTGAAGGTTATTTGCCAGTGGCGTGGAGGACGGGCTTTAGCGTGAGATGCCAGAGGTGGGTGGAGTGAGCCGGCCTGTTTTGATGGATACTGAAAGCACGCTAGTCCCACAGCAATTAGCTTCTTCTCCAGTAGAGCCAAACTGTCAGGCTGATGGAGTCTCTCTGGCCCCGGCCGTCAAGGCGTCCTGGTGGAGTCCAAACAAATGCTTCCATCCATGTGTTTGCTTTGTGTTTGACCTGCTCTCTGGCTCCTCTTAACTGGATTGTAGCGAGATTGAAACGCTTCTCCTCCGAGGCTTTAGCGGCGCAGCGCTAACATCAACCAGACAACATTTAGCCGCAGTTCTTTTGTAGTGTTTGTGGAGACTTTTGTAATATTTGGATCTTTTCTTGAAGTGCATTTGACTTGTGGATGGTGTTTTGATTGTGGTTTTGAAGCTGTTCGCCATTTATTTTACTATTCAGTCAATTCCATTTATTACAGATTATGATTGTAGATTCACATGGACTCATAAGTAGTTATTAGAGATGCACGTTTAATCAGTAAAAGATCACAAACTCGATTCAAACCACTCATTTCGAAATTACAATGATTCGCATTTGTCTATTAAACCTTTGAAAAAATCAAAGAAAAAATTCAGATCTGCACTCTACAAAGTGCTGGGTTAAAAACAACCCAAGTTGGGTTGAAAATGGACAAACCCAGAAATTAGGTTGTTTGAATAGGTCCATTCACTGGGTTCAAACAACCCAATTTCTGGGTTTGTCCATTTTCAACCCAACTTGGGTTGTTTTTAACCCTGCATTTTGTAGAGTGTGCATTTGATCCAGAGAGAGCCGTTGTCATGTACCGGTATGAAACCGCTTCACAAACAGTCTTGCCAACCACACAGTATCATAATTTATGCCTTTCAGTAATTCATATTATTACAGAAATACTGGGATAAAAGTTTGGATATAAATGCGGATGTCTACTTTAGCGACCAAAATAGAACAAATCACATTTTGTAAGTAACTTATTACACCAGTAGGTGGAGACAAGTGACTGTTAAAAACATGTATTTGTCATTGAATAATCCAAGAGATTTGCTTAAAAAAAAAAAAACAACAACTATGAATCATCCAGTAATGAAAAAGTTTAATGACTGAGTTGTTGAATCATTCATTCAAGAGATTCGTTAAGAAACACAGAATCATCCAGTAATGGAACAAGTTAAGTCTTTATGAGTGAATCATTGAATCATTCATTCAAGAGATTTGTTCAAAAACCCTGAATCATCCAGAAATTAAACAAGTCGTTATGAGCAAGTCATTGAATCATTCAAGAGATTCATTCAAAAATACTGATTCATCCAGTAATTAAACGAGTGAAGTCTTTATGAGCTAGTCATTGAATCATTCACTCAAGAGATTCATTCACAAACGCTGATTCATCCAGTAATGAAACAAGTGAAATCGCTATGAGTGAGACATTGAATCATTCACTCAAGAGAGTCATTCACAAACGCTGATTCATCCAGTAATGAAACAAGTGAAGTCGCTATGAGTGAGTCATTAAATCATTCACTCAAGAGATTCATTCACAAACGCTGATTCATCCAGTAATGAAACAAGTGAAATCTCTATGAGTGAGTCATTGAATCATTCACTCAAGAGAGTCATTCACAAACGCTGATTCATCCAGTAATGAAACAAGTGAAGTCGCTATGAGTGAGTCATTAAATCATTCACTCAAGAGATTCGTTCACAAACGCTGATTCATCCAGTAATGAAACAAGTGAAGTCGCTATGGGTGAGTCATTAAATCATTCACTCAAGAGATTCATTCACAAACGCTGATTCATCCAGTAATGAAACAAGTGAAGTCTTCATGAGTGAGTCATTGAATCATTCATTGAATGAGATGTATTCAGATTAAAAACATTTTTAAATAGACCAAAGCATTTAACAAGTTATTTAGTTTAGTTATCTGTTCAGAATCATATGAAGAATCGTGATCTCTTTAATCGTGGTCATGATGAAAAGATTGGCGTTAAACACACAGTTTCATGCTCGCCAACACCAACCGGATGTTTTTTCTTGCAGAAGCAGCAGCTAAAATCAATCCCAGCCTGCCATATTAACCGGCCGAGAGCACAAGTGAAACACTTAATCTGCCATCTTGAATCGAGTGCACACGAGCAGACTTTCACCAGACTCCATCCTGAAGCACCGGAGGGCGGATGGGGCGGGACTCGTATTAGGAAGCGGTCGATACTCGCGGCAGGAGGACTGACTGCCATTAGGTGAGCCTGTTTTCAGCTCCAGGTGAACAGATGCAGACCCACTTTATATTAGGTGGCCTTAACTACTGTGTACTAACATTTTAATGAATCATTTGATACAATGCACTTATTTTGTACATACATGTTTTTACATTGTACTTACATTTTAAAAATACCTGCATGTAATTACGTCTGTAATTAATTTTAACTAACCCTATCCTTAAACTGACACACACCACCACACCTCTCCTTAACTCTACCCGTATCCCACCTCAATATCAGCAAAGGTGCTTTGAACACAGTAAGTACATTGTACTTATTTTTTGATGTAAGTAACACATTTACATTTTCTTGAATCCTCACATCATCATCTTTTCCACGTTTGTTTTCCATATGTTGGCCAGAAGTTGAGTTGACATATCCATTTATTGATGGGTTGTGTAGTGTTGAGTTGCTGTGTAAGTATCGACCCGTCTGTTACGTGCCTCTCTGCTCTTATCAGCACACGCTGGACGCTCCGTTAGATTAGGGGCTATCGGCTAAATCAGACACCGCCGCAATAGCATCCTGCTCGCCGTAATCGATGCCCGACGCATGTGATGATGACGGCCGTTTGAGACTGTTTGCAAAACATGTCGAGCTGAAGGAAAGAAAAAAAACCTTTCAAGGAAAGTCTGTTCACAGTGTTGGGGAAAGTTACTTTGAAAAGTAATGCATTACAATATTGTGTTACTCCCTTAAAAAAGTAACTAATTGAGTTACTTAGTTACTTTTTAAGAAAAGTAATGCGCTACGTTACTTTTGCATTACTTTTTCTCAACTGGGCTGGGCTTGTTTTTTCCAACAAAAAAAGTTTTATATTTGTGCAAAGGTAAAGACCTCTTCATACCAAAATTGAAATAATAAGCCTCAGGCTGAGGTAAAAATACAAATTCACAAATGAACATTAGAGGGAGCAGCTCTGCTGTGCTGCCCTTAATAGAAGAAGAGGACGCAGGAGAAAAAGGTTAAAAACAATAAAAACTAAAAATCTAGTAATTTCTGCTCATGGTTTAACTGAATCATTAAAGGTCAGCAGCAAGATATTGGTCAATAAAGTGGGAATAAAAGCATAAAAATATTAGTTTTTTTTTTATATAACTTTTAATTATTGGAGGTTTGCATAGTATTCTGATTTTGCTTTTGACTGATTTTATTAATTTTGAGGAATATTGAATCTTTATTGTGCAAGTGAGATAAAGAAATGCTCACATTTAGGCTAGAACTACAATATCTTGTTCACACACAACACCTCCACACTTACGATTTTTCTCAACATGGGGACAGGAGAGCTGTCAGTCAAATAAATGGTAAAAAGTAACTTGCGTTACCTTTTTGAAAAAGTAACTCAGATATTTTGTTGTAAATTTGAAAAGTAATGCGTTACTTTGCTAGTTATTTGAAAAAGTAATCTGATTACATAACTCTAGTTACTTGTAATGCGTTACCCCCAAGCGGCAACCTCCCGTGATCTCTCTTGAAGCCAATACGGAAGTAATGTAAACTGCAATTCCTAAACTGGCCACTAGAGCGGCTCCAGAAGGAGCAGAATCTCATTGAGCCCCATGTTAAAATTCTCAACTTTACAGCAGAAAAAAACATGTTTACAGCCTGGTCTATACAGCTGTTAGGTGGGTGAATATTTTTATAACTCATTCGTTTACGTTATAGCTCCACCCACATCCCATAAGCCCCGCCCATATCCCGCATTTTTGCTCATTTTCTGTTATCCGGGAGTGACACGCGAGGACTCGCTCACAAGATGGCGACCCCCAGCTCGCTCCTACTTTACACTTCAGAACGGCTTATCGGAATCCTATGGGTGACGTCTCGGACGCTACGTCCATATTTTTTTACAGTCTATGGTTACCCCCAACACTGCTCGGCAGCCATATTTGCATGGCAAAACTTGCCGAACTCGCATTTAAATACTATATTTTAAATTAGCAACAAAATTGGCCCTGAACTGTCTCATAAATGTTGTTTCTTCTGCTCAAATAGCATTAAATAAGCTTGTTTTTTTAAGGGCGTGTGCGGTCATGAACCATGTCTTCTAGCGGCAGCTGATGTAATGCGATGACTTTACCAATCAGCGATTGGCTCTTTTATTTAGAAGGCGGGGCTTAATCCACCATGTTGCATTGCACTTTCTGCCATCATGAGTGCACTGTCTTTCTATATATATAAAGTCTAATTGCTAATTATGACTCATTTTTTAAATGCCGCAAACTTTTAGTGATAAATGCAACCATTTTCAACCTTTTTTAAATTTTAAATCAGCAACTCATAATTAAGACTCAACTTGATGTTGTAGTGCTAACAATGTGACCGCTTTTGTAAAAAAAAACTAAAGGGTTTTGCAAATAGTTATTAGTATTATTGTAATTAAAATGACTATTATTGTTGTTAATAATACAAATTATAATCATTTAATCATTTTCATACATTTAATAATAATTTTTTATATTTTAATATAATAGTCTTTCAAAAATTATATAAAATAAATACTACAACTACTACTACTAATATATTAATAAGTTGTTTAATACTCCAGATAAGTTAATTTATTATAATACTTTAATATTTTTTATTATAATAATAATTTATTAATTAGATAGATACACATTTATTATTACAAATAATAATAATAATAATAATAATAATAATAATAATAATAATAATAATAATAATAATAATAATATTTGTTTAATATTCGTAGGATAATTTTTTATAATATAGGATTATTCATAATAATTTAAATTTCATTATTTTAATACATTTAATTATAATACTTAAGTATTTTAATAATTGATGGATTGATGAGGTTTTTAATGAACTTAAAAAGATGTCTACATAATTTTTTGGTTACGTATTTTTTCAGTATTTTGATTGTTTGTTAGCTATGCTAATGACTGCGTAAATGTTTTAAATATAAATTATATTTATTTTGCTCTGTCTGCCATCTTGGAGAAGCTAAAGAAGAACCAGCCAGAAATTATGCGCAAAATGGAATTTTGAATGTATTTGACCCAGGATTAAGATGTTTTGTCAGAAGTCCTTGGACTTCGCAGGTTGTTTGCGCAGTGCGATGTCTCCGAGGTCTCCAATAATAGCTGTTCGTGTCCCGCAGTTGGACGTCTCCAGCTTTGATGTTCACCTCTCCTTGTTACATGTCCCCGCGCTCTCATTATCACTCTATCTCACCAATTTACCTTTGAAGTTGTTTTTACTTTTCTAAATGTATGCCTCTTCCAACCCCTGTTTAACAGCTCATTAGGCTACGGAATCACAGCATCCTGACTAAAACACTGCATAATTAAGAGCCAACGAGCTTCTCAAACTTATACTGTTGATAGATTTTGACCAAACTCTGTTTGTTTTACCAATTAAGCTTTTTCCATGTTCATCTTTCTTCAGTGTGTAACGTTGCTGTTTGAGTATGAAAAGGCTAAAAAAAATCCAATCGTTCAAAAGAAGTAGTTTCAAAAGATTTTTTTTTCCACCACACGTTCCAAAATGAGAGAGGATCAAGTGTTTAAAATAATCCAAATAATTATATGGATGGTAATTTGTAATTATGGTTCCAAATGTTCCAAACGGCTCCAAATGGCCCAATGGTTCCAAATATTCCAAACGGCCCAATATTCCAGATATTCCAAACGACCCAATGGTTCCAAATGGTCCAACCGGCCCAATGGTTCCAAATGGTCCAACCGGCCCAATCGTTCCAGATATTCCAAACGGCCCAATGGTTCCAAATGGTCCAACCGGCCCAATCGTTCCAGATATTCCAAACGGCCCAATGGTTCCAAATGGTCCAACCGGCCCAATCGTTCCAGATATTCCAAATGGCCCAATGGTTCCAAATGTTCCAAACGGCCCAATCGTTCCAGATATTCCAAACGGCCCAAACGTTCCAAATATTCCAAACAACCCACTAGTTCCAAATATTATTTAAAAAAAACAACAGTTCCAAATATTCCAAATGGCCCAATCTTTCCAAAATTCGAAACGTTCCAATGTTTAAAAATTCCAAAGTTCGCTGTTGTCTGTCGCTGTGAATGCTCGAGCTTGTAACAGCAGGATTGATTCTGATTGGCTGTCAGTATTGTTTATTAACTGGAAAAAAAATTCAATGATATCGAGATTCCAATGATATCGTTATTGTTGTTGTGTGGACTCTACTCTTTTTCTATATTCTTCTATATTTAGAATGATTTCTAGAACTATCTTTTTTACCATTCAGAAATTCACAAATGTATCACAATTGAGACTCATCTTGATTTCATTGGAGTTACCACACACTGATAAATATTGCATAAATTAGTCTGTTTTTGATTGTTAAGGTATAACTTTGTGCACTAGTTTGGATTTGATTCCGCCTTAGATTTAGACTTAATACTCTTAAAACCTTTAAAAATGGCTGGAATGTTGGTTATTTTATGGTGTATAGATCTTTTCATGGGCTATTCATGCTACTCTACTGTGAGTTTCCCAGTGCATTGTGGGCCACAGGCGGTCGCTTTGGCCTTTGCGAGCTGGTTTTATTCACTCGCTGTGAAAGAGGTGAAAGCCTGAGGCCAGAGATCATCTGATGAAACACGGACCTGCTATTCACTGGCGTCTGAAGGCTCTGTGTTCGTGTTGCTGCGGGAAATAGCCAGCAAAACTTCAGCTAGACATCTACATGACTGTATGAATATTTGAATATCACAGTTACAGTGTATTGCATGATGAAATAGTTATTTTTGCAGTGGTGAACAGGCGACAGGGTCATAGGCGGCCCAGGCACATTGATGCACGTGGGGCACGAAGGCTGGCACATTTGGTCCGATCAAACAGAATCAAAATGCTCACAATATATTAGTAATATTATATTATATTAAATATATAATTCAGTCATTCATGCAATAATGTTGTAATATTTAGGCTATAGAGCTAGAAGAACATGTTACAGTGACAGGTTCTCAAAATAGACACTTAAAAAAAACAACGAATCTTTTTTCATAAATTACCCAAACACACAATGTTTAATATGCCAGAAATTCCCATTTAATCGTGTGATTTTTGAGCTAGTGTGTAATTACGCTAAATTGAAATATCCAGCTCCTGTCTTTGACGAGGCGCCTCTTAAAACACTTAATTGAAGCAAAGACGCGCATCAAAGCCGCTTCTGCTGAATCACTCGCATTAAGCAATTAGCAGCCTTTTGATAGACAAAACCTGCCGTAATCTGATTAGTCTTTAATAGACAAATTGCAGTGGTTTGAGGAGACGTACGGAGACGAGCAGGGAGCGGGAGAATACTGCTCTCTAAATGAACTTCATATGATTTATTTTGGCGTATTAGCATTATTGTGTAGGAACAAAGACAGCGGCGGCGTATATTCTCCATTAATAGTGGCATTAAGCGCCTGAATGTCCCGAAGCGTGTGATAATGTCAGCCTGATACTTCTATTCTGTACTTTCTCACATCAACACAAACCAAATAAGCAGCAGCTCCGGATCCTTGCGACAGAACATTATTGTTTCCTCCTCACCTCTAATAGGATTTCTCGGATGTCTGCAGCACGGTGAATTACTACGAAATAACAACAATAAAACAAAAACACACGGACAGGCGGCAGCGGGGACTTCCGGAGCTCTCCAGCGGGCCGTCGAGTGTTATGAGCGAGGTCGTTTGCAATATTGGACCTTTCTATCATCCTGCTCGCGGAGAGAGAGAGAGAAAGAGAGAGTCAGATCACAGACCTGGAAAGGGTTTGTTACGAGACTAGGAAGAGGAACGAAAAGGGCTGAAGGCCTGAATCTGACTGGAAACATTTGCCAAAACAACAAACACACTCATATTCACAGCACTGGAGAAACTGCTAGGACCGCATGAAATCAAATTCAATCACTTCCAAAATGCTCTTCTTACTTAGTATTTTTGTCTTGTTTCTTGTCAAAATGTACATTTTAATTGATCTTAATTTAAGTAAACTTCATGCACAATTAGATTTATCAACTTACATTTTTAGCAGTGGAAACTTGGCTAGCTTTAACTAGCTGATTCAATAAATGCTACCTTCCTTTGTATGACTACATGTTGTATGACTACATAGGCTAATACATGTATGACTACAATGTATTTCTAAATTTACTAGACAAGTACAAATTATTGTCTTGTTTTGGGGGAAAAATAACTTAAAATGAAGAGAGTTTTTGCTTATTAAGCTAAATAATCTACCAGTGGGGTAAGAAAAATAATCTGGTTTTCTTTTTGAATTAAGATTATTTTTCTCACCCCATGCAGATTATTTATCTTATTTTAAGCAAAAAACAAGACAATTACTTTAGCTTTTCTAGTAAATACTTATTGTTTTAAGAATTTAGATAGATGTTTGGACTAGAAACAAGACAAAAAAAAACTAAGTAAGAAAAGCATTTTTTTTGCAGTGTATGGAATATTGCAGAGTTTATTGTAAAAAATGTATCCGTGCACATCATATACATCGTAATTTTGAATCAGAATAACTTCCCTCTTCCTCTTTCAGCGCCATCTCTTCTTTGATGATGAGGGCGGGGCAACCTGTCAGTTATATGAGATCCACCAATAGCAAACCACAACCATCCAAAATCAACATTTGTTCTTGTTTGAGAAGCCGTTTAACTCAGATATATGGCACAGTAGAGAAAAAAAGACTAAAGCAACAGCCCTGACCCGTCGAGGCATGTTCTCAACTTGAGCCTTCAAGGTGTGCTGTGGTATCTGACACCAAGATGTTAGCAGCAGATCCTTTGAGTCATGTAAGTTGCGATGTGGGGCCTCCATGGTTCAGCACATCCCACAGATGCTCCATTGGATTGAGATCTGGGGAATTTGGAGGCCAAGTCATTGCCTCAAACTGGTTGTTGTGCTCCTCAAACCGTTCCTGAAGCATTTGTGCTTTGTGTCAGGAGCATTATCCTGCTGGAAGAGCCACAGCCACCAGAATACCGTTTCCATGAAAGGCTGAACATGGTCTCAGCAATGCTTAGGTAGGTGGAGCGTGTCAAAGTAACATCCACATGGATGGAGGACCCAAGGTTTCCCAGCAGAACATTACCCAAAGCATCACACTGCCTCCGCCTGCTCGCCTTGTGTTCCCCAGGTAAGCCACACACACATACACCCGGCACACACCTTTCTATCAGAACCAGCATTAACTTCTGGAGCAGTTTGAGCTCCAGTAGCTCGTCTGTTTGATCGGACCCCACGGGCCAGCCTTCGCTCCCGACGTGCATCAATGAGCCTTGGCCGCCCATGACCCTGTGGCCGGTTCTCCACTGTTCCTTCCTTGGAGCACTTTTGATAGATACTGACCACTGCAGACCGGGAACAGCCCACAAGAGCTGCAGTTTTGGAGATGCTCTGACCCAGTCGTCTAGCCGTCACAATTTGGCCCTCGTCAAACTCGCTCAAATCCTTACGCTTGCCCATTTTTCCTGCTTCTAACACATCAAATTTGAGTACAAAATGTTCAATTGCTGCCTAATATATCCCACCCACTAAGAGGAGCCGTGATGAAGAGATCATCAGTGCTATTCACTTCACGTCAGTGGTCATAATATTATGCCTGATTGGTGTGTGTGTGTGTGTGTGTGTGTGTGTATTTATAAACGTATATATTAGTTCTAATTATATTAATTTATTAAAGTTCTAAAAATGTCTTTATAGCATCAATATGTATTATACAGGCATGTGATTGACTAAGGACAAAAAAGCAGGAAAATATACCATATTTTATAATATAGACCAACCCCACCCCCACCCCGCCACGCCGATCAAACTGCGGATCAATACGGACAGTAAAGCAGGACCCATAACAACTTATTTGAACAAAAAATACATTTTATTGTAATAACTTTTTTGTACAGTATGAAAAATAACTAATTATTTGGTGGATGCATTTTTACCCAATTTTAATAGCTAAATGTGCAACATGCACATTTTCATGTCAAAAGAAGGCCTCAATTTTTCTATGACTCTTTAGCCTTTGTAGAAAGCTTTTTTAGAGCCTCTACACATTTCTTTTGGAATTTGCGCCTGGCATGATAAATTAATCTATAATGACGAAATGGGGTGCAACGTTAGAACCGGGTCCCCAATATGTAACGTTGAGAATGTTTGGCGAAACAGTCATGCATTTAAGGGTTAAGCTATGGAATGGCTTCAGATGACTTTGTCACCCAAACTGACGTAAAAAGGGGGGGGCGCCGAAAAGCGCGCTGTTTGCATATATAGCTAGTGCTAGCAAATACAAGTAATGTTAGCTGTCAAGTTAATGTTAAATGCAGCTTAAACATCCTGCCATAGTGGAAAATCGATCATCTAATCAATCGACAACAAAGTCAAATTAGTAACTTATAGGTTATATATAACCTAGCCTAGGACACCTAACCCCAAACTGCTCCCGATGAGCTGGATGGCGCCTTGCATGGCAGACACCGCTGTCGGTGTATGAATGGGTGAATGTGAGGCAACATGTAAAGCGCTTTGGATGGCCATAGGGTCTGTTGAAAGCGCTATATAAATGCAGTCCATTTACCATTTACCATTTATATACACACAAGCAATAGTATACCCAGATCATCCGATCCGGTGATGTTCTTGTCACGATACAGTCCTTGTTGCCCATCCCGCGATCGTGGTTTCGATCCGGGTTACCATGGTGACGGCTGTGAGATGACGGTCAACCCACCAATCCCGCCCCCGCCATTTATTTATTTTTTTACAGATCTGCATGATTTACGTAGGTCACATTTTCAGGTTGGAAAATCCAGAATTCCGGATTAATCCGGAAAAATCACATCCCTGATTATATGATTATGTATAGCAATATTAATGTTAGTATATTTGGTTTTAAATTGAATGCATTAGCATTACCCATAAGTTATGTTGTTATTTACACCTGGGGTAATTCACTTTTCACTAAATTTGAGTTGGATTGAGGTAAGAATTGCACAAATTTTCCCTGGAAATGAAACTTTTGCTAAGCATTGTGTTATCAATTAGCAAGGTAGCATTTATTGAATTAGCTAGTTAAAGCTAGCCAAGTTTCCACTGCTAAAAAAAAAATGTAAGTTGATAAATCTAAGTAGCAGATATGTATCCTCAGGACAGAAGGACGGCCAAACATGGATGAGATGAAAGATGTACATTTATTTCCCTTTTAAGAAGAATAGGTTGGAACAAAATTAGAAAACACACACTGGAAGGCCTACTCTCTCACTCCGTATTTCCCCGTCTGTATTCAGTCAGATACAGAGCGAAAGCAAAGGGGGAGCGATTATGATAATGCATCCTAAGGTGCGCCACTAATTAAGGCCCCACCTACAACAATTGGTAGGAACTCCCGACTGGAACCATTGAAAATTAAACATAAATAAAAATGAAAGGGTAACATTAAGTTTTGATGAAGTTAACACATTTACAAAAATATTTCTTTCAACACAAATAAGGTAAGGTAAAATAAAATAATAAAAGTAGGATGACATAAAATAAAAAGTCACAAGCAGCTGGCTACACATGAATTCGTTTACTTAAATTAAGAGCAATTAAAATGTATGAGTACAAAATAAAATCTCCAATGCTGTTTACTGTAAACTTTTTTTCTTGCCTACTTATGTTTAGCGTGTACTTTTAGCTGGTCTAGTTTATATCGATTAGCTGGTTAGCTGTTCATCCGACTTGACCAGCACCTGAAATTCCTCTTAAATGACAAACTGAGCAGCTAGGCTAAGACTGCAGCTAACACCTTTAGCTGTTTCTGTCAGCAGGGAGGTGATGCTAATGGGCGAGTGAGAGAGATTTTAATTAAAACTTTTATTCTCTTGCTTTTTTTCATCTCTGAGATACTGAAGTGAGGAATAATTAACACCGCTGCGGGAGTCGTTCCAGTGAGCTCAGAGTTTTATTGACACGGGACGCGGTTGCCAGATGTGCTACGGCACAGATGCGCGGCCATGCTAACACTAAACTGAGCAGAATTATATTTGCACTGTAATTTTATTGTTATCTATTTCAATAACACAACTCTCCAGTGTAAAATCACATCTTTTATGGAGTCTGCGTTGTGTTATATCGAGAGCTGATGAATTAAACAGTGCAGATTCTGAACTGAACAGGCCCAAAGCAAAGAAAAACACAATTATGAGCGTTTCAACCGCAGAAAACACAATGAAGCGCCAACAAAGAGAGTAGATTATTCTGAATACTTTCTTTTTTTCATTCTGGGAGGTGTAAAGAGGAAGAAAGTAGCTTAGTTTTGAATCCAGCTTTGAGTTCTCCGTGTGAAAGCTTCAAAGGAGTGTAAAATGTTTTGTTGTTCTGAACATGGCCCTGTTGTGTTCCCTTTCAGGTCCTTTTGATTGTAATCCGCCCAGCTGGATTCTAATTGATCAGGTCAAAAGGGAAAAAGATGGCAGTTATTAAAGGGTAGGTTCACCCAAAAATCCTCACCCTCATGTCGTTGGACACCCGTCAGACCTTCGATCATCTTCAGAACACAAATGAAGATATTTTAGTGTAAAGCTGAGAAAGGCTTCAGAAAGGCCTCCATTGGCATTCAGTACATTCCCACTCACAAGACCCATAAAGGCACTAAACACATCCATACAAAGCCCATCTCACTACAGTGGCTCTACAATCATGTTACAATGCGACGAAAATAGTTTTTGTGCGTAAAAAAAATCAAAATAATGACTTTATCCGCCAAGTTATTGTCTCCCGTGTCGGTCTCGCTCCTCCTCTTCTGGGTCATGAACGGCGGATCTGCGTCATATTCTCGCGCATGCGTCGAGTTCACGTCAATAACTTGGCGGATAAAGTCGTTATTTAGATTTTTGTGCACCAGTAACTATTCTCGTCGCATTGTAAAATGATTGTCCAGCCGCTGTAGTGAGATGGGCTTTGTGTGGATGTGTTTAGTGCCTTTATGGGTCTTGTGAGTGGGAATGTACTGAATGCCAATGGAGGCCTTTCTGAAGCCTTTCTCAGCTTTACACTAAAATATCTTCATTTGTGTCCCGAAGATGAACGAAGGTCTTACGGGTGTTCAACGACATGAGGGTGAGGAATTAATGAAATCATTTTCATTTTTGGGTGAACTAACCCTTTAAATCTCTTGAGCCCCTTTCACACTGCACGTCGGACTCGCAATATTCCCGGAGCATTGCCGGGTCGCCTTCTGTGTGAAAGCAACTACGTCCCGGGATTGATTACCGAATTGAACCCGGGTCGGGGACCGAGTAACATTGCGGTATTCGACCCGGGACGAGCGCTGTGTGAACAAAAGCCGAAACTAATGCCGCAACGTGTACGTAGTTATCGTGCGACTCCTAGAGCTTGTTTTTTCAATAACACAACCCTGCAGTGCCAGAAGAGCTCGTCGGTGTTTTAAACGCAGAGAGTGTTCGTATACAAAAGAAACTAAAATTAAACAAGCAGAAACGAGCGCAAACTGGACACAAGTCGAGACCACGGAGCTCCTTACTATCCGCGCTGAAGCGGAGATCGCTCGCCGTTATACGTCACATCCGGATGTCACGTGTCAACTCGACCCGGGACCGTTACGGGTTGTGTGTGAAAGCGCACATATTACGGTATTTCGCTGGCAGTGTGAATGGACCAAATCTAGCGGCCCGGGAACAAATGCCGGGTCGCATTATCTGTGTATTTGCCGGAATCGCAGTGTGAAAGGGGCTTTGGTATTATACAAACCAATTGACATGTAAGTCTGAAAATGCATCCAGGTTTTCAAAGCACTTCTTTTTCCTTGTTTCTTTTTTAATCTACTAGCTATCATTCTCAAAAGCAGTTTTATCATCTTGACCTGCTTTATTTTTCATGTTCAATTGGGTCTCTCTGAAATATCTGAAATAAGTGAAAGCGAAGAGAATGCTGTCCTTGAATTAAAGCACACAATTAGCTGTGTTTTATCTAGGTTTTAATGGTTTGCTTGTGAATTGAAGCTGGTGTATTTCCGTCCCTCTGGGCTCAGGTTGGCGTTACGGATGTTATTTGGCCCTTGGCCTAAACAAGCTCAGGGATCCCTAGAGGTATCCTGCACTCCACGTGAACCGTTTCTGTAATTGAGGTGTTTGATTTCACCATCTAGAAGAGAAAAATATCCGTTTAAACCTATTGCTTTGGTGATTGACTCAGTTTTGTAAACCATGTGTTTAAAATCCATCTGATATTATTATGTTTTGTGTTCAAGTTCCAGTATTAACATGTAATTTATCCAGTACAGTCTATTTTTTAAAGCAAAAGGTTATTATTTTTATATGTATTTTTGTACCAAAACCACTTAAGAAAACTAGGCTACCACACAGAGCACCTTAGCAACCATCTAAAACTGCTTAGCAACCACATAGCAATGTGCAATAAAACGAGGAAAAACACTCATCCACAAAATTAACAATATAGCAATGCCCTAGCAACCACCCAGAACACCTTAGCAGACATATAGCACATCCACTTTAGTGTCCACCCAAACAACCTCATAGCAACACCCTAGCAACCATTCAAAACACCTTAGCAGACATATAGCATATACACTTTAGTGTCCACCCAAACAACCTCATAGCAACACCATAGCAACCATTCAAAACACCTTAGCAGACATATAGCACATCCACTTTAGTGTCCACCCAAACAACCTCATAGCAACACCCTAGCAACCATTCAAAACACCTTAGCAGACATATAGCATATACACTTTAGTGTCCACACAAATAACCTCATAGCAAAGCCTTAGCAACCATTCAAAACACCTTAGCAGACATATAGTACATCCACTTTAGTGTCCACCCAAATAACCTCATAGCAACACCCTAACAACCCTTCAAAACACCTTAGCAGACATATAGCATATACTCTTTAGTGTCCACACAAATAACCTCATAGCAACACACTAGCAATAATTCAAAACACCTTAGCAGACATATAGCATATCCACTTTAGTGTCCACCCAAATAACCTCATAGCAACGCCTTTGCAACCATTCAAAACACCTTAGCAGACATATAGCATATCCACTTTAGTGTCCACCCACATAACCTCATAGCAACACCCTAGCAACCATTCAAAACACCTTAGCTGACATATAGGATATACACTCAGAACACCTTAGCAACCACCCAGAACACCTAACCAACCACACAGAACCGCCCCAGAACACCTTAGCAACCAGGCAGCCACTCAGAACACCTTAGCAACCACCCAAAACACCCAACGAACCATACAGAACTGCTCAAAGACCACCTTAGCAACCAGGCAGCCCCTCAGAACACCATAACAAGCACCCAGAACCAATTCAAAACACCTTAGCAACCGCGTAGCAATATGCGTATGCAATGCGTAGCAAAAACACCCAGAACTTTATAGGAATAGGCAAAGAATCCCAAACACCTTTGCATCCATATGGCAACAACCATGCAACCACACGGAACGTCCTAGCATTTTGCACAGGCAAGAATCATTTCCTTCAGTCTACTTTAATCAGTGTTATTATTTCTCTATTTTTGTTTTCCAGAAACCCCTGAGTCAGAGAAGCCACCGGGACGCCTGCGTTTCTGAGAGTTCTCGCCCTCTTTACCTTTGAAACGCAGCTCGTTACCACCTCCTCAATAATTCACCAGCGTCTTTGCATCATGTATTATGCATGCGCTTAAAGGAAAGCACGTTCTAATTTAGCATCAGCGCCTCCCTCGCATCCCAAATTCTACGGCGGTTTGGTTGCCAAGCGATGATGTCACCGCAGTGAAGTTCGGGAAAGATTGACAGGTGCCGTCGCCGGACGCCAAAGGCAAAAAGAATCCCTCCGCCATCCCATGGTTCATTTGTGTTCAGATACTGATAGAGAACTAATTAGCCGGTCCCGCGGGCTAATTCATGCACGCGTTATTATGAAAATTAATGAATGGACTCCTTGACGGATATCACTCAGTTGATTATGAGTTCCAGGACTCAGCCGTTTAGATCTGGAACGCCATCTTTACATTATAAATGCAACACATTATGACATTTTAGAGGCGTTATGGTCTCACGCCTGCTGTTTCCAGCAGTGAATAAGTGATTCGCCTCGTCCCGGTCTGTTATCTCCTCAACCCACTGTTCATATTTGTTTATTTTTCAAATGACAAGGAACGACGGCAAGAAAAACCTGCTGCAACACCCAGAAAGCCACAGCTCATTAGAGGGCCAGAAGTCGGCCAAGAGGCATCAATTACCAGCGAGGGACATGGATCATATTTATAATTACACGGCATCGTGAACCATGAAAATCTTAATGTGGTTTAATCACCAGCTGTCTGTTCCTGAAGATCTCCACCGCTCCCCTAACAAACGTCTGTTTTGATGACAAGCCTATCAAACGACGACTTGATGGCGAGAGGAGGAGAACTGATGAAATGTGTGGGTTAAATCAGTGTGGAGTAGGGATTGGACATATTTCATTAATTCCTTTATTTTTATAAAATATATGTCAGTAACTAAAGTGAGCTATTAGTCTTAAGTACAACAGGTTCTTGGTTCATTGCGCTGGACATGATGACATAATGTGGTTCAGTAAGTTGATTCATATGTTTTTTTGACTGACTAAAAAAAGAACCGCAGTTTGCTGATTGTGCTGTATATCCAATGTTTGATTCACTGAAGGGAATTGATTCGGCAAAGTTTGATTCAGGAGCAAATGAGTAGGCCTGTTTGTTTTTGATTCACTAAAAAGAATCGACTCGTATAGTGATTTGCTTGGGAATTGGAGTTCGTCCAATCGATTCATGCTCATTCGTTCGTTAGGGAAGTTTACTCATCACGCTGTATGTTTAATTTGCTAAAAAGAACTGACTAATGGAGTAATTAGTTCGGGATTCGGAAGTTCAACGTTCACGCTGTTTGATTCACACAAAACAAACGACTCGTATAGTGATTCGCTTGGGAATTGGAGTTCGTCCAATCGATTCATGCTCATTCGTTCGTTAGGGAAGTTTACTGATCACGCTGTATATGTTTAATTTACTAAAAAAGAACCGACTCATTTAGTAATTAGTTCGGGAATCAGGAGTTCAATGTTCACGCTGTTTGATCCACTAAAAAGAAACGACTCGTATAGTGATTCGCTTGGGAATTGGAGTTCGTCCAATCAATTCATGCTCATTCGTTCGTTAGGGAAGTTTACTCATCACGCTGTATATGTTTAATTTGCTAAAAAGAACTGACTAATGGAGTAATTAGTTCGGGAATCGGGATTTCAACGTTCACGCTGTTTGATTTACTAAAAAGAAACGACTCGTATAGCGATTTGCTTGGGAACTGGAGTTCGTCCAATCAACTCATGCTCATTCGTTAGGGAAGTTTACAGATCAGGCTGTATATGTTTAATTTACTAAAAAGAACCGACTCATGCAGTAATTAGTTCGGGAATCAGGAATTCAACGTTCACGCTGTTTGATTCACTAAAAAGAAAAGACTCGTATAGCGATTCGCTTGGGAATTCGAGTTCGTCCAATCGACTCATGCTCATTCGTTCGTTAGGGAAGTTTACTCATCACGCTGTATATGTTTAATTTGCTAAAAAGAACTGACTAATGGAGTAATTAGTTCGGGAATCGGGATTTCAACCTTCACGCTGTTTGATTTACTAAAAAGAAACGACTCGTATAGCGATTTGCTTGGGAACTGGAGTTCGTCCAATCGACTCATGCTCATTCGTTAGGGAAGTTTACTGATCACGCTGTATATGTTTAATTTACTAAAAAGAACCGACTCATGCAGTAATTAGTTCGGGAATCAGGAATTCAACGTTCACGCTGTTTGATTCACTAAAAAGAAAAGACTCGTATAGTGATTCGCTTGGGAATTCGAGTTCGTCCAATCAACTCATGCTCATTCGTTCGTTAGGGAAGTTTACTCATCACGCTGTATATGTTTAATTTACTAAAAATAACTGACCAATGGAGTAATTAGTTCGGGAATTGGGAGTTCAACGTTCACGCTGTTTGATTCACTAAAAAGAAAAGACTCGTATAGTGATTCGCTTGGGAATTGGAGTTTGTCCAATTGACTCATGCTCATTCGTTAGGGAAGTTTACAGATCAGGCTGTATATGTTTAATTTACTAAAAAGAACCGACTCATGCAGTAATTAGTTCGGGAAACGGGAGTTCAACGTTCACGCTGTTTGATTCACTTAAAAGAACTGACTCGTATAGTGATTCGCTTGGGAATTCGAGTTCGTCCAATCGACTCATGCTCATTCGTTCGTTAGGGAAGTTTATTCATCACGCTGTATATGTTTAATTTGCTAAAAAGAACCGACTCATGACTCAGTAATTAGTTCGGGAATCAGGAGTTCAAAATTCACGCTGTTTGATTCACTTAAAAAAATTGACTCATATATATATACATTTGTTCAGGAATCAGAGTTGGATCACGCTGTATATGTTTGAATCATTAAAAAGTAGCGGTTCATATTGCTGGTGATTTCATCGAGTATCGGAGTTCATTGATCGTGCTGTATATTCTGGATTCACTGTAAAGAACTGACTCTTATTTTGATTCACTTGGGAAATCTGAGTTCAATATTTACGCTGTTTGATTCACTAAAAAGAATCGACTCATACTCATTCGTTTGGGAATCGGAGTTTACTGATCACACTGTATTGATTCATTAAAAATAACCGGTTTATATGATTGTGCTTTGTTTGATTCCCTAAAAAAGAACAAACTCATATAATCATTAGTTTGGATAAGGTTTGCCATGTTTGATTCACTAAAAATAATCGACTTGTACTCTTTTGCTCGGGAATCAAAGTTACTGGAATACGCGAATGTTTGATTCACTAAAAAAAAGCGTTTCATATAGCTGGTGATTTATTCAAGTATTGAAGTTCATTGATCTTGCTGTACATGCTGAAGTCACTAAAAAGAACCTACTTGTATAGTGATTCGCTTGGGAATTGGAGATAAATGTTCATGCTGTTTGATTCTCTAAAAAGAATCGACTCATACTCATCCGTTAGGGAAGTTTACTGATCACGCTGTATATGTTTAATTTACTAAAAAGAATCGACTCGTAGTAATTAGTTCGGGAAATCGGTAGTTCAACGTTAATAATGTTTGATTCACTAAAAATAATCGACTCCTATACTCATTTGTTTAGGAACTGTAGTTTATCTTGTCACGCTGTGTATGTTTGATTCATTAAAAAAAAAGTAATTAGTTCAGGAATCCGAGTTCAAAGTTTGCACATTTTGGTTCACTAAAAAGATTCGACTCTTACTAATTCATACAGGAATCTGAGTTTATCTGATCACGCTGCATATGTTTGATTAATTAAAAAGAACCGAATCATATAGTAAGTCAGCTGATTGAGAATCTGAATTTACTGATTGTGCTTTATATGTTTGATTCACTAAAAAAAGAACCAACTCATGTAGACATTAGTTTGGGAATCAGAGTTCAACATTCGCACTGTTTGATTCACTAAAATGAATCGAGTCGTATCATCATTCAATTCAATTTGTGTTGTCTGATTGCACTGATAAAAAGAACCGACTCTTAGGATTTTTTTGTTTTTGTTTTTTTCTTGGAAATTTGACTTCACAAATACAAGAATTAATCTAAAAAAAAACATTGAGTTACTTGTATTTAAGAAAGGGGTTTTGCTTCCTAAGCTACTAATAAATTGTTTAACGCACTTTATTTTTTGCTTCTTTTTGTGTTAACTTAATACTAAGTATTAATTTCTTCTGAATTCCAAGACTGTAAGTCTTTTTATTTTTATTTTTTTGCACAAAGCCGTGGAGTTCTACACAGTAATTCCTCAGGTTATCTGCGACATAGCTTATCATTTTGCGAGGAGAAAGAAGAATTAGCTCATGCACTGCCTTATCTTTAATTAGATGAAATTACACTGCCAGGGGTTCAAGACAGAATGCACAGAAAGGAAAAGATAATACACGTGTACATGACAACTTGTCTGTAGATTAAGCTGGAATAAAGAGGTACACAACACCCCATTCATGTTATATGCCTTTTCTCTCTCTCTCAAATAATTCATTATTATTGATTCGTAATTAAGTCATTCAGGCAGTGTCTGCGGTGTGGCAAAAAGTCAATAATGCTCTTCAGAGAATAACAGACTACTGTGACTACCAATTTTTTTAAGTGTAAATGTTCGACTGATTGTCTTCATTTGCGGATGTGGATAATGCTCCTCCTGTATTTGTCTTTGATCGGTGTGTTTCCTTCTCATTTGCGTTAAATACCCCCGTCAGTCGGGGAGAGGCGGAATTACAGGCAGCCGAGGGGATAAATTGCACATCGAGTGACAGTGACATCTTAATCAAAGCGAGAGGCGCATCCGCCCGAAAACACGAGCGTAAGCTATTGAGAATGCTAGCGGGGAACCGGATCGCCGAGCTGAAGCTGAACTCATGGGCTTGTCTGGGCCTGACACCGTCAGCCGTGAGACTCAGTGCTCCGCCGCGGCAGGGAACATTAGTTTGGGACTTGAGGTGCCAGACGCTCAGAGTGTCATTCATCTAATCTGTGATGTGTTTGTGAGGCTAAATAATAAGTGAGGGATGTGTTTATTGAACAATGCGCTGTGGAGGGTCCATTCAGTAATGCTACACACCAAAACAAATGACTTAGCCTACACATTTGTTTCTAATATTGTTTGAGTAGTGTGCAAAAATACAATAGACAATGTATATTGGATGGATGGATGGATGGATGGATGGATGGATGGATGGATGGATGGATGGATGGATGGATAGATAGATAGATAGATAGATAGATAGATAGATAGATAGATAGATAGATAGATAGATAGATAGATAGAAGTTGGGACATGGATGGATGGATGGATGGACGGACGGACGGACGGACGGACGGACGGACGGACGGACAGACAGACAGACAGATAGATAGATAGATAGATAGATAGATAGATAGATAGATAGATAGAAAGAAGTTGGGACACGGATGGATGGATGGATGGATGGATGGATGGATGGATGGATGGATGGATGGATGGATGGATGGATAGATAGATAGATAGATAGATAGATAGATAGATAGATAGATAGATAGATAGATAGATAGATAGATAGATAGATAAAAGTTGGGACACTGGATGGATGGATGGATGGATGGATGGATGGATGGATGGATGGATGGATGGATAGATAGATAGATAGATAGATAGATAGATAGATAGATAGATAGATAGATAGATAGATAGATAGATAGATAGATAGATAGAAGTTGGGACACTGATGGATGGATGGATGGATGGATGGATGGATGGATGGATGGATAGATAGATGGATGGATGGATAGATAGATAGATAGATAGATAGATAGATAGATAGATAGATAGATAGATAGATAGATAGATAGATAGATAGATAGATAGATAGATAGAAGTTGGGACACTGATGGATGGATGGATGGATGGATGGATGGATGGATAGATAGATAGATAGATAGATAGATAGATAGATAGATAGATAGATAGATAGATAGATAGATAGATAGATAGATAGATAGATAGATAGATAGATAGATAGATAGAAGTTGGGAGTCTGTATCCGGGCACTGAAATGGCCAGCCTGCAGTCCAGATCTTTCACCCATCGAAAACATTTTCCGCATCATAAAGAGGAAGATGCGACAAAGAAGACCTAAGACAGTTGAGCAACTAGAAGCCTGTATTAGACAAGAATGGGACAACATTCCTATTCCTAAACTTGAGCAACTTGAGCAACTTGAGCAACTTGTCTCCTCAGTTCCCAGACGTTTGCAGAGGGTTATAAAAAGAAGAGGTGACGCCACACAGGGGTTAACATGGGCTTGGCCAAACTTTTTTGAGATGTAAAATTTAAAAATCAACTTATATTTTCCCTTAAAATGATACATTTTCTCGGTTTAAACTTTTGATTTGTCATCTTTGTTATATTCTGATTAAAATATTGTAATGTGAAACTTCCACATCATTGCATTCTGTTTTTATTCACAATGTGTACAGTCTCCTAATTTTTTTGGAATTAGGTTTGTAGCTAGATGGAGGGATGAATGAAAATATTGGGCAGATAGATAGATAGATAGATAGATAGATAGATAGATAGATAGATAGATAGATAGATAGATAGACAGACAGACAGACAGACAGACAGACAGACAGACAGACAGACAGACAGACAGACAGACAGACAGACAGGGCTGAAGCGCGCCGGTGTCCTTCAGGCAGTCTGAGGCTTGTGTTTCAGTCTGAGCTCGCTGATCTTCTGCCTGTCCTCTGAGTGGAGAAAGGGCTGTCGGGCTAAGAGCTCACGCAGGAGTTTGTCACAAACAGCTCACACACCGAGAGCTTTCCATCACGCTACAATGACTGCTGGCGGTCCGCATGTCGCCGTGTTAACACATTAATGCCGGATAATTCAATTAGCCACAGGGATGAAAGTTCAGAGCGGTTTGATCTACTGTTGATTCACGCGAGCTGGAGTTAATGGAGTGTGTTGTTGCACAGCGCTGCAGCTAACAGGGAGTTTTGCCTGGATTTGCACTTTCTGGATCTGTTTACGGAACATCCCAGAATGCGGTTATGATTATGCAATTGATTAAGTGCCCAATAACAGTGTGTTTTACAGTCAATGAATCACACCATCATCCCATTTAGATGATTACTCTGATCGATTCTGTCCACGTCATCTTCTGTGAGCAAATAGGATAGCGGTTTACTTCGATTATGGACACTTTTAATGTTGCAGAGATTGATTTTTATATATATGGCCAGCCTGGAGGGAATGATTAATGATGTTGGTTATAAAGTTATATAATGTATATTCATAAAGTAAAATGTAAAGTCTGGGACAAAAATCTACTTCTTTCTTGTGCAGGTGAAATTTTACTGTTCGAATGTTTTTTAAAGCAGCACTTGGCAACTTTTGCTCTTGGGGTCCCCCTACAGTTGGGAAAAAATAATGTCCTCAACTACTGTCGTAAGCTGTCATCCTACACCAGGGGACCCCATCACGCGTGCATTTGTTGACATGACAGCCCTGATAGCCCTGAGCTAGTGATGCGCGGGTCGTCTCTTAACCCGCGAACCCCATATGTCTATTTAATGGTCGCGGGTGCGGGGCAGGTTGTAAAAATATATACAGTGGTGCGGTGCGGGCCAAATAACTTCATAAAAGCGTCCCGGCGGTTCGGTGCAGCACTAACAGTTCCCCTGAACACTGCAGGAGGAGTTCACATGCAGGTGTTCTTCTGGCGTCGCGTGTGAAATGTCTTCATCCCAGGTACAGTCAGTGGCAGATGCTTCAGCATGTCATAGGAATATCATTTCATGGGTTTTATTTTTTTCAAACCCCAAATAATTGGGGTTTGAAAAAAATAATTGGGGCGCGAAGCTCACATTTACAAGCCAGCGTCATTATAGTAGTCTATTGGTTAGCGTTTTCCAGAATCTATATGATACTTCAGTTCAATGTTTGAGTGGTAGCTCACCGTAACAAGCAGGACAGCATCGGTCGGGCACGCCTCCTTCAGCTCACGCCGACGAGCAAACGCTGGTCACATGTTGATCCTCGTCCTGCCTTTAATCCCATCACTTTTTCGTTTCCTCTTATTGCTTTCCTCCAACAAAACCTTTTCTTTCTTATTTGTCTGTGCTGCTTCGGACATGACTATATTATCCGACGAACAAAGTTGGGCTCGCACGTCTGAATTTAAGGAAGTGTGTGTGTTGGTGGAAGTGACGTATATGCCATAAAGCAGTCGAATTTTCAGTCTTTTTGTTTTCGGGTTACTACCCGAAGTTTAAAAGTACGATTAAAAACGATACAGACCCCATCAGGCTATGGCAGACATGTCGTTCAACCTATTGTAAGTCGATGTATCATTACAAGAGTCTTGAAAATATATTATGAAGGTTGAAAAGTTACCTAGTGTTGCTTTAAACATTACGTTATTATTTTGCCTTTATGTTTAAATTTTACTTTATGAATATACATTATATAACTTTATAACCAAGATCATTAATCATTCCCTCCAGGCTGGCCACGTTCCTCCATCACTAAAAACTGCTATCATCAGACCACTTCTTAAAAAACCCACTTTAGACCCAGATGTTATTGACAACTACAGGCCCATCTCCAACCTCCCATACCTCTCTAGGGTGCTGGAAAAAGTTGTTGCTGCACAGCTTCAGGTTTCAGTCTGGTTTCCGCACAGAAACAGCTTTGGTCAGAGTCACAAACGATCTCTCGATGCTAGTTCCCCATCCCTTCTCATCCTCCTGGACTTAACTGCAGCTTTCGATACAGTTGACCATAACATCCTCCTTCACCGTTTACATTCCACCATCGGTTTCTCTGACTCAGTCCACAACTGGTTTTCTTCTTATCTCACTGGGAGAACTGAATATGTTGCGTTGGGAGAAGCTACATTACACAATGTCACCTGCGGTGTCCCTCAAGGCTCAGTTCTCGGCCCGACCCTGTTCATACTCTACATGCTCCCCCTTGGCCGTCTCTTCAGCCGGCATGAGATTTCTTTTCACTGCTATGCTGATGACACTCAACTTTACCTTAGGACAAGTTCATCTCCCTCTGCTGACCTCACACCATCCACTTTGATCACTTGCCTGGATGAGATAAAGGCGTGGATGAAGCAAAACTTTCTGCAGCTAAACAGCTCCAAGACTGAAGCTATCCTAGTCGGCACTCCACTTCAGGTCCAGAAGTCCGTCATCACCAGCATTGCTTTCTCTGATCAGGTCATTCCACTTTCCACTTCAGTCACCAATCTGGGGGTCAGAATGGATTCGCGACTCACTTTTGAAGCGCACATCAAACACCTGTGTAAGACCTCCTTCTTCCACCTCAGAAACATTGCCAAACTTCGCCCCATACTAACGCTGGCAGATGTGGAGAAGCTTGTCCACGCCTTTGTCTCCTCCAGGCTGGACTACTGCAATGCGCTCCTTATCGGTATCTCTGGCAAAAATCTCCAAAGGCTGCAGTATATTCAGTACAGCGCTGCTAGGATCCTCATGACGGTGTGCAAATACGACCATTGTTAAGTTAAACTTGAAATTGCAAAAAGATCATCATGGTCAAATGAAGGAAGTCTATCAAATACAATGAGTTTAAATGTGAGATCCGAATGAATGGATGCTATTGGTTGTGAGCACAGTGCAACCTGAAAGAAACAAGGAAGCTAATTGGCCATTGAAACGGTGATGTCACATAGAACCAGGTGTTTCTGTGATTACCAGCATGTAGAGGGATCTTTGTTTGCAAGGTGAAGGTGCCTCTCTTACCCAAGTTGGTAAGGAAGTTTGGAGTAAACTACATGCTGAGTTTATTCAAGGACTGCTGGGAAAAGCCACAATGTGCTCATCAACTTTGAGAGACTACTGGTAGGATAAACATTCATTTTGTAGTGACTACAGAGACTATTTAAAAAGAAGGTTGTGTATGTCTTACAATTTGTTTGCTAATGCTAGCGGTTTTAGCATTTAATATGATTTAGTATTGATGAACGTCTATGTAAAATACCTTGTGAGTGGTTTAGTGACATTGTTTGTAGCTTAAATGAGTTAAATATCCTTAAGGTATCTCATTGCTGTTTATGTTAACTCATATTATTACACGGCTCTGTGAAATACTTGATTCTGATTGGTCAATCGAGCATTCCAGCGGTATGTTATTTCCAGATAACACCCGCTCATCCGGGTACTACGAGTTATCTTGACCGGTTCTACTTCTGTGCTTAACGCTGGCGCCATCTTGTGTCTTAAACAGCCGTGGGTTACAATGGAAGACTTCAAGGCAGGTTTCCTTTATAACGTTTTAAATATGGATATTTTTCTGACACAAACGCATCGATTGGAATCAGAAGGCTCTATTAACCCATCGGAGTCGTGTGGAGCGCGTTATTTGACGGACAGCTGCACTTTTTATGGACTTCAGAAACAGCTCCAACTACTGCTGGGATTAACGTTAGCCTGGACTTTTTAAATATAACTCTGATTGTATTTGTCTGACAGAAGAATGTCATAAACACCTATAATGACTTGAGGGTGAGTAAATCATAGGCTTGGTTTCATTTTTGGCTGAACTAACCCTTTCAGCATTCATTTTCAACATTTAGCAGCAATAGATAAAGGCTTAAAGCAGGTTGGAACTGTTTTTCTTCGCGGAAGCTTTGCGTAAAAGCTAATAAAATATTTAATCTCAAGACAATATTTTGTGTCTAATTTATTTATTTGAGACTAGTAGCCGTGTAATAAGCGGGATAATGTCCACCCAGCCGGTTGTTATCTCAGAATAAACCCCTTCAGAGTGACGCTCCGCTTCGCGTCGGGGTCCTGATCACTCTGAAGGGGTTTATTCTGCGAGAACAACCGGTTGGGTGGACATTATCCCTTACTTTGTATATGGTTTGTTTATCTGTGTAGGGTTATTAAGCTAAACATCCTAAATAAGCACTTGAAAACAAGCAAAAGAAGATCAAGATATTGCTGTTTTATTTTCAATAAATTGCTTCAGTGATGAAGATTCAGATGTTTTGAGTTAATCCATGCACACCCTGAAGTTGATTGAAGCCTTTTTCAAGTTTGGGCAGAAATTGAGGTTGAAAATCCCTGATAACTTGACAACCATATCACCCCATTCTCAAAGCAGTCCACTGGCTTCCTGCCTCGCTCAGGATCGAGTATAATAGCTCCCTCCTTACCCACCAGTGCATCCATGGTGACGCACCCACCTATCTGAAGGAGCTTCTCACCACACTAACATCCACACATAACCTCCGCTCTGTTTCGACTTGTCTTCTCAGGACTCCCGGCAGTGTTACACAAGCACTATAATGGTAAAAATGAACCCACTTTTTTTTTAACCTCTTAACCTGAGCATATAGCATTATAATATAACAATATAATATGTAAAGATAAAATTTACAGTGGCTTCATAAATTAATTAAAAACATAAAAAAACAAAACACACCTGAGGCACATTCCTTGTTCTTCATTTTCTGGAAGTAGATTTTAACTCTTTCCCAGCCAAACACGGAATTTTCCGGTATTTGTGATAAAACGTTTCCTGGCCAAAAAAACGGAAATTTCCGTGTTTTCACTTCAGACGCTAGGGGGCACTATTACGCATCTTCTGAATTAGCACTGAATCTCCTGATCAAAACACATGAGGAAGATGCGGTAAAATAAGTGATCGTATGTAAGCAGATGCATATGAAAAATAACATGAGCATCAACATTAAACATCATATAAATCATATATTGCGATTTATTGAATGGGAGGCGCGCAAAAATGTTCCGTCGTTCTTTCATCAACTGAAAACAGGATATACTAATCAATTCTTGGGATTTCAGAATCGATATCGGTTATATAAAATTGAGAAATAAATATTTTTACCCAGCCCTTTTGGCTTATTGTTGACATGAAAAATAAAGTGCTTTTTAAGGGAATTAAATGTTTCATTTTAGGTCCAAACGTGGCCATATTTGAAGAAGCACTGGCTCTTTCTGCATTCAGATTAGCTGCTGCGGTAATGAGGACTCAGGGCAGACCGTGGCGGAATAAATAAGGCAAAACGAGAGGCCAGAGCCCCGGCGAGCTCATTATGAATTAAAATATTTACACCATCGGGGACAGCGTCACTTTACATCACCTTTCCTGTATGCTAATAAGGCAGCTAGCAGCGAGCGCCACGGCACCAGCTCCATTTTTCAGCCGTGGCATTTGTCTGGAGGGTAGATTTAAAACGCACACACACATACACATACACACACTTGTATTTACAGCTCGATCCAACATTAGTGCACATTAATGCATGCACAGGCACAAACAAAGCATATGCTTTACGCTTCAGTAATGTCAGAGATGCTAAGTGACAGAACCTGATTGAGTTCATTCTGCTCCCCTGATGATATAGTACTACATTTGCATTAGATTTACAGATATAAACTCTAAAATTAGCTTTAGCACATAAGTGTGGGTTACAGAAGTTATATCATCTCGTTAGCGCCTCACACAAGCGTTTAAGCGTTAGCTTTCGTCTGTTTGACACATAGCTAGCAAGTCAACGATGTATCAGCGTTTGAGTATGTAAGTGCAGGAAACGGTGCAGGTTTTTTTGATGATTGTAGAGCTAATTGAAGTATACACATATCCAATTTGTTCTTTATTAATTAAAATGATTCATATTTTAATAATTTTATTACAATTATTTATAATAGTATTTATTTAGATCATGCATTTTTACTGAATTGTTATTTTTATTAAAAAAATGCGTGTGGATTTGTTTGCAGTAATTTTTTATTATTATTAAAAAATGTATGCATAGCTATTGAGCTATTGTATAGAAGTGTACAACATGCAATTTAGTCATTAAAATGAATTTAATTGCGATTTTTTTTAATAAAAAAAATTATGTTTTAAATAGTGCTGTCAAAAAGCCTGACAAACCAGAGCCACATCAAGATGTTTGGTCTGGAAACTCACAATTGACAGCTCAATCCGAGGGGTGGATAAACGGTTGTCTTTCAAACTCCCTCTGCACGCGATTGGATAGCGCTACAACCAACCAGAGCAACGAAGGTGAAGCAGAGCTCGCTGACAGATTAAACATTCGCCGTATCCGGTCGGCTAAACTCTGAACACATCTTCCCTTCTTAAGAATGACTTCAGTGCCGTTCTTTGTTCTTTTCTCAGAGAAAAGCTTAACTCCAAGTCTTCCAGAGTCGCGGTCAAAGCTGATTTGAAAGACCGCCGCCGTTCGCCAGTTTCTGTGTTCACTAGAAGCGCAAACGCAAATCAGCCGTTGTCATTATAGCCCCGCCCACCGACTCTATACACAATGTGATTGGCCCGACCAGAGTTTGGTTTTTACAGCTCAGAAGTGTATTGAGAGTTTGCTAGACGACACTCGCGGCAGAGTAGATTTGCTGCCGCTAGGGTGCGTCTAGATTTCTAGGCTAGCTGTCAAATGATTAATCACATTCAATATAACCAATGTCTGTGTACTGTGTATAAATATTATGTATATATACTCACCTAAAGGATTATTAGGAACACACACTAATACTGTGTTTGAGCCCCTTTCGCCTTCAGAACTGCCTTAATTCTCCGTGGCATTGATTCAACAAGGTGCTGAAAGCATTCTTTAGAAATGTTGGCCCATATTGATAGGAGAGCATCTTGCAGTTGATGGAGATTTGTGGGATGCACATCCAGGGCACGAAGCTCCCGTTCCACCACATCCCAAAGATGCTCTATTGGGTTGAGATCTGGTGACTGGCGGCCATTTTAGTACAGTCAACTCATTGGCATGTTCAAGAAACCAATTTGAAATTATTTGAGCTTTGTGACATGGTGCATTATCCTGGAAGGAGCCATCAGAGGATGGGCACATGGTGGTCATAAAGGGATGGACATGGTCAGAAACAATGCTCAGGTAGGCCGTGGCATTTAAACGATGCCCAATTGACACTAAGGGGCCTAAAGTGTGCCAAGAAAACATCCCCCACACCATTACACCACCACCACCAGCCTGCACAGTGGTAACAAGGCATGATGGATCCATGTTCTCATTCTGGTTACGCCAAATTCTGACTCTACCATCTGAATGTCTCAACAGAAATCGAGACTCATCAGACCAGGCAACATTTTTTCAGTCTTCAACTGTACAATTTTGGTGAGTTTGTGCAAATCGTAGCCTCTTTTTCCTATTTGTAGTGGAGATGAGTGGTACCCGGTGGGGTCTTCTGCTGTTGTAGCCTATCCGCCTCAAGGTTGTGCGTGTTGTGGCTTCACAAATGCTTTGCTGCATACCTCGGTTGTAACAAGTGGTTATTTCAGTCAAAGTTGCTCTTCTATCAGCTTGAATCAGTCGGCCCATTCTCCTCTGACCTCGAGCATCAACAAGGCATTTTCGCCCACAGGACTG